>NC_087178.1:335000-342500 GCF_035594125.1 Scylla paramamosain
ACTTGTAGGAGTGGTGCTAGGAGTAGTCCTGGGAGTCTCCCTGGGCAGGGAGAACGAGAGGCGGCACCTCATCCAGGCGACAACTTGGCTCCTTGGCTGGTGCTTCTTTTCTGCCTTGGTGTCGGCTAGTTATGAGTTGAAGCACCTGGCCTTGGGCCCATCCCGCCGGACGTCGGGAAGACCAGGGGCGTGAAGCTGCCCTGATCCACATGCTGGATGCTCTCTCCATACGCTGTGATCTCCTGCTCGTTCCTTTGGTGGGCGGCTTCTAGGGAGAGATGGCGGTGGCATGCGGCCATCGGGTCGAAGATGCGGATGTCCACGGAGGCCTTCTGTCCTCTCATCCAGAACCCACGAGCACTGATGTCCACTCCAGCCTCGTTGGTAGTGTTGGCTGTCCTGCTCCACATGTGCTCACCATCCAGGGGGAGAAGAAGTGGTTGCGTAGAGATATCGCGGCACACCTCTCTCAGCATGTCAGCTGTTAGATCCCTCACTTCATCGTGCCCAATGCACATGGATTCCACCCCTCCTCCACCCACCTTATTTATTTATTTTTTTATTTATTTATTTATTTTTATTTTTATTTATTTATTTATTTTTTTTTTCCCACGTCATGGTATGGTTGACTTTGTTATAGGGTCCACAGACACACGTGTTGGGATTTTCTCCCCTGGCCAGCCATGCCTCAGAGCAACGGCGTCCACATATTATGGTTTGTTCAGGCTGAAGCCCTTTGCTCTAATTGTGGTTAGCCAGTTGGAAGCTCTAGTTTCTTGCGCAATGTCCACATTTTCTGATGATAGCAGCGGCCAGGGTGTTTTTAAGTGTTCTGCTATTGTACCACCACCACCACCACCATCACCACCAATTCCACCACCACCACCACCACTACTACTACTACTACTACTACTACTACTACTACTACTACTACTACTACTACTACTACTACTACTACTACTACTACTACTACTACTACTCTCCTTTCTGGTTTTTGTTCCACTTACTTTGCGTTCATGATCAACTCTCCCTTCTCACTCACCATGATTAAAAAGCTGAAGGAGAGAGAGAGAGAGAGAGAGAGAGAGAGAGAGAGAGAGAGAGAGAGAGAGAGAGAGAGAGAGAGAGAGAGAGAGAGATGGCACGGGCGAGGACAAGGGATTATCATCAGTAACCGCAGTAAACCGAATTAACACACACACACACACACACACACACACACACACACACACACACACACACACACACACACACACACACACACACACACACCAAGGGAAACCTTGCATAAATTTAACTCTCTCTCTCTCTCTCTCTCTCTCTCTCTCTCTCTCTCTCTCTCTCTCTCTCTCTCTCTCTCTCTCTCTCTCTCTCTCTCTGTCCAGTACCTTCCTCAACACCTGGTCTCGTTGCCTCACCTGTTGTTATTTATTTATCATTATTATTATTATTATTATTATTATTATTATTATTATTATTATTATTATTATTATTATTATTATTATTATTATATTTTGTATTACCATTTTGTATGTACCAATTTATCCTTTATTTTTAGTAACTATTATTTCACCTGTCAGTTTTACCTTAATTAACATAACCACTGCCACAGATTTTCAGTATTTACCTATGACATTCAATTTTTTTTCTTTCATATATTTTACGGTTAAGTGGACGAGCAACCGTAAAATTCTGTGCTCATTAATTATGCAGTGCTGTGTGGGAGTGGATTTATGTACCCAAGTGGATCGTGGCCTCCCTGAGTGGATGAGATGCGGATCGTAGCTGTTCAGATGGGGTTCTAGACCAGAGGAGTTGATGGGATGTGGATTAGCCTTTGAAGGTGGATGATGTGTGGCTCAGCACCTCAAAAGTGAATGGGGTGTGGATGATTGGTGCCAAGAGGTGGGTGTGTGGTGCCAGTAAGTGGGTAAATGGTGCCAAATATCAGTTAGTGGTGCCAAGAGGTTAGATTTGTGTTAAAAAGTAGGTAAATAAGCGATTAGTGGCAAAATGTTAGTGGTGCCAGTAAAATAAGAGCGGTGCCAAAAATTTAGAATGGTGCCAAAACTTAGTGGTGCCAAAAAGGTACCGTGGTGCCAAAAAATTAGTGCCAAATGTTAGTGGTGCCAAAACGTTACAATGGCACCAGGAGTTAGTGATGCCAAAACTTATATTGGTGCCAAAAAGGTGTAAAAAATTAGAGTGGCACCAAAAATTGAAATGGTGCCAAATAAGTGGATGAATGCCAGCTGGAGTGCCGCGCTGCAACACTCACGCTCCTGAAAATGACATGCAGCTTTCTCCCCATATTTGAAGGACGCCTAACTCTCTCTCTCTCTCTCTCTCTCTCTCTCTCTCTCTCTCTCTCTCTCTCTCTCTCTCTCTCTCTCTCTCTCTCTCTCTCTCTCTCTCTCGTCAGTACGTTAGTGAGGAAAAGATACGGCGGGAAGAGGAGGAGGGAATCTGTCACTTAAAAGGAGGAAAAGAGAGAGAGAGAGAGAGAGAGAGAGAGAGAGAGAGAGAGAGAGAGAGAGAGAGAGAGAGAGAGAGAGAGAGAGAGAGAGAGAGAGAGAGAGACAGACTATCTGCTACTTGGAGGAATGGAGAGAAGGAAGGAAGGGAGGTCAGTCTATCCTCCTCCTCCTCCTCCTCCTCCTCCTCCTCCTCCAGTTAGCCATCCATGTCGTGTCTGCTTCTTTTATCCTTTGATTCAGTCCGAGTTTATCCTCCTCCTCCTCCTCCTCCTCCTCCTCCTCCTCCTCCTCCTCCTCCTCCTCCTCCTCCTCCTCCTCCTCCTCTTTTCTTTCTTCCTTTCTCTCTCCCTCTCCCGTCTGACAGGTGGCCGAGGTTAAAGGGTGTCTGTCTGTATGTCTGTGTTTGTATGTCTGTCTGTCTGTATGTATGTATGTATGTATGTATGTATGTATGTCTGCTGGTGTTAGGGTCAAGAAAATGAGGTAAAAAGACAGAAAATAAAAATAAACTTAACCACGAGCAGATGAAGAAAAAAATATTATAAAATTGTTGTAAATTACGAAGTTGGGATTATTTACATGTTCTTATTTATTTATTTATTTGTTTATTTATTTGTTTGTTTATTTATTTTTTATTTTTTTATTTATTTATTTACTTATTTTGCCTTGAAGTGAGTTAAGGGAATGGTTGTGATGAAATGTGTGTGTGTGTGTGTGTGTGTGTGTGTGTGTGTGTGTGTGTGTGTGTGTGTGTGTGTGTGATCCGTACTCCTGAAAAAAAAATAGTAAATAAAAAAAGACTCACCAGAACTATTTTGAAAGACCCCCATAGTTCTCCCAAAGGTTGTTAAGGCAATACCATTACAGTAAACTTTTCCTAGAGCCACGAAAACACTTGAAAACACCAACATTTCTACCACATATAAAGTTCACAATAAACTCACAACACTGAAGCATTATTAAAAATACCGTGTGTGTTTGTTTGTGTGTTTGTGTGTGTGTGTGCGCACCTGGTGACCTTGAACAGACAGGTATGCCTCATCTAGCCTACCTGGTTGCTTCTCTTACGTGTGTGTGTGTGTGTGCCTGCCCGCTGGTTTAAGAACGGTATAAGGAAGGAAGGAGAGAAAAAGGAGAAAAATAATTAAGTTTGATTAGATTAGGGACTAGGAATGGTCGGGTAGGGAGAGAGAGAGAGAGAGAGAGAGAGAGAGAGAGAAGCTTGCGTTTTACATAATGGAGACACGGAGGCAGGAGGGGGAGCGAATGGGTTGAGGGTAGAGAGAGAGAGAGAGAGAGAGAGAGAGAGAGAGAGAGAGAGAGAGAGAGAGAGAGAGAGAGAGAGAGAGAGAGAGAGAGAGGTGTTATCTCCCCTCCTCCTTCCCTCCTTCCCTCCTTTCCTCCTCCTCCCCTCCAGCACACGACCATTCCTCCTTCACTTTCACTCCGTTTTTTAGCCTGATGCGGAGAGAGAGAGAGAGAGAGAGAGAGAGAGAGAGAGAGAGAGAGAGAGAGAGAGAGAGTCCCTGAGAGGCTTCACCACTTCTAAGGGTTCAGGGCGCCTATCAAAGTTCCCTTAACCTTCTTCCTTCCTTCCCTCTCTTCATCCCTTACGTTCCCGCCCCTTCAATCCCCCTCACCTCTCCCCTCTTACTCTCTCTTCCTTATCTCCCCTCCCCTCATCCCTGACCCTCTCCCCTCGCCCCTAATGCTTCCTCCCTCCCCTATAGTGTAGTGTCCCTCCTCCCCCTCCTCCTCCTCGCCTATTATATCTGCTTAGCGCATATTATTCATTGGTAATAGTTTTAGTGGCCTATGTAACGCTCTCTCTCTCTCTCTCTCTCTCTCTCTCTCTCTCTCTCTCTCTCTCTCTCTCTCTCTCTCTCTCTCTCTCTCTCTCTCTCTCATAATTATTCACTTGCGGCTTGTGAACTTTTTTCTGCGTGTCTAAAACTGAAATGTTAAGTTCAACTCTCTCTCTCTCTCTCTCTCTCTCTCTCTCTCTCTCTCTCTCTCTCTCTCTCTCTCTCTCTCTCTCTCTCTCTCTCTCTCTCTCTCTCTCTCTCTCTCTCTCTCTCTCTCTCTCTGATAATAACACCTCTGATGACAAAAACACAGGTGAATGAGTGTATTATTACGTCATGGCCAGGTGATGACGCAACCTTCCCAGAATGTCAGCAGCAGGAGGAGGAGGAGGAGGAGGAGGAGGAATGGTTGGCGTGTGCTTGGTCTGTTCCTGTGGCGCAGACAGGCAGACGGGCGGACAGGTAGACAGATCAATGGTTCCACAGGTACACACACACCACCTGATAGAAGTTTGTCCAAGGAGAGAAGGAGGAGGAGGAGGAGGAGGAGGAGGAGAAAAGTTGGTGGTGATGGAGGAACAGAAGAGGTGTTGGTTAATATTTTCCCTGTCTAAGGAAAGAAGGAGGAGGAGGAGGAGGAGAAAAAAGGAAAGGAGGAGGAATGCAGAGGGAAAAATAGGTTAATATATAGATAGGTTAGGTAGGTTAGCTTAGGTTAGGTTAGATTTTGTATTTTGCGTTAGGTTAGAGTTTATATGTTGCATTAAATTTGATAAGGTTAGGTTAGATTTGTTATGTTGCCTTAGGTATGGTTAGGTTAGGTATTTAAGTATGTTTGGTTAGGTTAGATAGCCAAGTACGTACGTTAGGTTAGATTAGGTCAGGTTAGTTAGGTTAAGTCAGGGTGAGGCCAGATTAAGTTAGGTTAGATTAGACCGGATTATGTTAGGTTAGTTCAGGTAGGCAGGCAGGTAAGAGGAAAATGTCAACAAACAATTAGAAATAAATGAAGTTTGCTTACCTTTATCTTTGCTATGTTACCTTGACACACACACACACACACACACACACACACACACACACACACACACACACACACACACACACACACACAGAGAGAGAGAGAGAGAGAGAGAGAGAGAGAGAGAGATTTAAAGCTAAGTAGATACATAAGAAGTAAAGAAAGGAGAACAAACAAATAGATAATAATTACATAGAAAACAGAGAACGCGAGACGCACACACAGACATACACAAACAATTCAACATGTACAAATGAAAATACACGGTAGATGAAGACAGACAGGTGTTCACATGGACAGAGAGAGAGACAGGTAAGGACAGGTATACTTAGAACACTTAACGAAGCACTAAGACACACAAACACACGTACAGACAGCCAGACAAACCAGCGGCGCACGTAGGGAGATAAGATAAAAGATACCAAAGGATGTACTGAAGGTCATAGAGAGAGAGAGAGAGAGAGAGAGAGAGAGAGAGAGAGAGAGAGAGAGAGAGAGACTTAACCATTCACCCCTCCAAAGTTGCGATAATTTTCACACATCGCAAGCGGAAATAATTAATTGATTTAGGTGAATAATTAAAATTTAAACCAGTTGTCATGTTTCTCTTTGCATTTTCCTATTTTGGTTTTGTTTACTGAAATTTACCGAGTCAGTCGTTTAATTGGTTCGTTATGATGGCGGCGAGGAGGAGGAGGAGGAGGAGGAGGAGGAGGAGGAGAAGCTGAAAGAGAGTGAGAAGTGGGAGGGAGTGGAAAGATAAAAGAGAATGATAAATGGAAGAGAGTGAGAGTTGGAAGCGAAGAAAAAAGAGCAGAAAGAGAAAGAAAAGCGGACGGAAGTGAAAAGAAAGATAGAGGATGAAGTGAAAGAATGAGAAATAGTGAAAAAAGGAAAGAATAAAGAAAAATAGTGGAATAAAGAGAAATGGAAGGAGAAGAAAGTAGAGGTGGAGTAAGAATGAGAAATGAAAGAAAGTGGAAAGAGAAGAATAGGAGGAAGAGAAATAAATGAAGGGGAGGTAATGAAATAGAGAAGGAGAAAGAAGATAATGAAAAGTGGAGATGAGAGAACGAGGAAGAGGAACAAGAAGAAAGAGAAAGAACACGAGAAAGAGAATCAGTGAAAGGAGGTGGAAAGAAAGAGGCGGAGGAGGAAGAGGAAGAGAAGATGAGGTGTCGTGGGAATTCATTGATTGATCGAAATGTATTGTTCTCTCTCTCTCTCTCTCTCTCTCTCTCTCTCTCTCTCTCTCTCTCTCTCTCTCTCTCTCTCTCTCTCTCTCTCTCTCTCTCTCTCTCTCTCTCTCGTTTATATTCCCCCCTTTTCATTAACTCTTTCAAACTCTCTCTTTTTATCAGAGGAGGAGGGGAAGGGGAGAGAAGGAGGGGGAGAATGCCCTGTCCTAGTTATTCCACCCTATTAATGTGCTGCAGGGGGAGGGGGAGGGTGGTACTGGGTGTGTGAAGTACGGGAAGGGGAAGAGAGAAAGGGGAGTAGTGAGAGGGAAGGGGAAAGGAGAGATGGGAATAGGCACAAGATAGATGAAGAATAGAAGAGAAGGGGTAATGATTTTGGGAATAGAGGGAGAGAGAGAGAGAGGGAGAGGGAGATAAAGAGACATGGTTGAGGAAGCAGGGAGATGGAAGGGGAAGAAAGGAATGGGGAATAGATGCAGGAATAGAAGAATAGAAGTGATGATTTTAAGGGAAAGAGGGAGAGAGAGGGTGTTAGAGAGGGGGGGTGAGGGAGAAGTTAGCATAGTTATAAGCAGAGAGAGAGAGAGAGAGAGAGAGAGAGAGAGAGAGAGAGAGAGAGCTAAGGAAAACAAAACCTCTTAGTAATTGCTATTATTATCTGACTGTACACGAGACGAGGAAAGTGTGTGTGTGTGTGTGTGTGTGTGTGTGTGTGTGTGTGTGTGTGTGTGTGTGTGTGTGTGTGTGGGGTGATGTGATGGGGGTATTCTGGTGATGTACTGTAGTGGTGGTGGTGGTGGTGGTGGTGGTGGTAGGGCGTGGCTGTGTGGGCGGCTCGCTCATGTTGATGTCTCCTGTGGGCGCTTAAGACGTGATTCTCCTCCTCCTCCTCCTCCTCCTCCTCCTCCTCCTCCTCCTCCTCCTCCTCCTCCTCCTCCTCCTCCTCCTTTCTTCTCTTTCCTTTCTTCTTTCTATTAACCAGACTGGAAAAATAGAAT
>NC_087178.1:347500-367500 GCF_035594125.1 Scylla paramamosain
ACGGTGGAGTACAAGGTTACATCTCCACCCACGCGATCAATACTGCTCTTCCACGCCCACCACCACCACCACCACCACCATAAGCATTGGCGTGGGAGGAAGGATGGGAAGAGGGGAGGAGGGGAGGTATCCAGAGCCTCAGGTAATGGGAAATAGGAGCGTGTGGGAGGAAGAGGAGGAGAGGAGGGAAGGACGACAGTAGGATGGTGAAAGCAAGGGAGAGGAGTGAAGAGAGAGAGAGAGGGAATTTTACTACTACTACTACTACTACTACTACTACTACTACTACTACTACTACTACTGCTACTACTACTGCTACTTCTACTGTTGTTTGGTTAGGTTAGGAGGACAAGGGTAAGTGAAGGGAGGGATCGGAAGACAGGACAAGGATGAGGGAGGAAGATAAGGATGAGGAAGGGGCGGGGCTCTGATATGCAGGTCACTGGGACGCCGCCTCCGCCTCCTCCTCTTCATTATGTCACGTGACGGGAGGGAGGGAGGAAGAGGAGGAAGAGTGAATATTATGAGATCTCTCTTCATCCCCGGCGGTGTGTTCATAGAGAGAGAGAGAGAGAGAGAGAGAGAGAGAGAGAGAGAGAGAGAGAGAGAGAGTTATATAATCTGTGTGTAGCAAGAAAAGGCAAATTAAGAACAGAAAAGTCTCCTTGAATGCATCCTTTCAATAACACCAGTAATGATAAGAAAATAAACAAATACAAAAATACGTAACAATAATAAGCTTTCAAAAACAGTATAGCTTTGAATAATAATCATATAATTAATAAAAGTGTTCCCTAGAATACGTATGCAGGAAGAATCAGAAATAACAGTACCCCCTAGAACGCATCTGTTTACCAGCAATTTCCTACCATGTTGAAGGAGGAGAATGAAACCTTTACGAAAAGAGAAACCACTCACGGTATCACTACACAGGCATGTCCGTTCCCTGATAACTGCTGTGTGTGTGGGGGGGGGAAGGGGGGGAAGTAACCTTAAGATGTACAAGTCTGTTCACACTGCAGGGATCATCTTACAGTTTACACAACACCAAGAAAGTAACGGGTTAGGACAAGAAGTAATGGGTTATGGTAAAGGAAGAAAAATGGGAGGAGGAAAGGGAGGTAAGGGAAGAAGAGAAGGGAGGAATGATGATGAAAGTATTGGAAGAAGAGAAGGAAGAAATCATGATGGAGGAAAGAGAAAAAGGAGAGAGAATGGTGATGAAGATAAGAAGAAAAGATAGAAAAAGTCATGATGATGGAGGAAGGGGAGGAAAAAGCAAGGGAAAGAAAAGACGGAAAGGAGTGATGATCAAGGAAAAAAGGAAGAAAGGGAGAGATAAATGACGATGGAGGTAAGGAAAGAGAAAATAAGGAAGGAAGGAGTGATGATAGAGATGCTGAAACACAGGAAGAGGAAAGAAGGAAAGGAAGAAAGAAGTTAATATATTCTTTCCTAATAAAGGTGAAAAGTAAATAAGTGGGTGGATTTTGCAGGTAAAGCACCCCATAGTGTAGCAACAGGTGTGTGTGTGTGTGTGTGTGTGTGTGTGTGTGTGTGTGTGTGTGTGTGTGTGTGTGTGTGTGTGAGGGGTTGATGTATAGGTAAGGAAAAGTAATAGAGAGAGAGAGAGAGAGAGAGAGAGAGAGAGAGAGAGAGAGAGAGAGAGAGAGAGAGAGAGAGAGAGGGGGGGACTGACCATAACACTAAACTTTCTCTCTCTCTCTCTCTCTCTCTCTCTCTCTCTCTCTCTCTCTCTCTCTCTCTCTCTCTCTCTCTCTCTCTCAAACTCATCCCCATCCTTTGTTATCTTCTTTTACGCAACATGCCCTCCTCTCTCTCTCTCTCTCTCTCTCTCTCTCTCTCTCTCTCTCTCTCTCTCTCTCTCTCTCTCTCTCTCTCTCTCTCTCTCTCTCTCTCTCTCTCTCTCTCTCTCTCTCTGTTATCTGCAGTGCCAGAAATTCAGTTAATTTAATTTCCAGTTATTTAATGTTACTCCTTTAGTTATTAAGTGTTATTGTTTCAGTTACTTATGCATGATGAAAAACACTAAGGCTTTATTACGAGCACGCACCACAAAGAACAATAAATAAATTAAAAGAATAGGGGGTCAATTTGTAGCCAGTATAATATTTAGAAATGGGTGCAGAACGAAAAATAAATCGGTGGTTTGTAATTAAAGAACCAGGAGGCAGAGAGCGGTGAAGGGGGTTTTGTCATTAATTCAGTTATTTAATCAGTGTTATTCCTTCCAGATGGAGGAGCGACGGGCGACACAGCAGATAAGGATAAATCGAACCCAGATGGCTGTCGGGAGAGTAAACCACGCCCTTCCCCTGTTGATGTAAGTGTATGTGTGTATGTGTGTGTGTGTGTGTGTGTGTGTGTGTGTGTTGGCCCTGGGAGGTGGAGAGTTGTAGTGTTCTGTGATGTAACTTATTTGTGCTCTCATTTCTGTCCATTCCTGTCTCCTTTCCTCTCCTTTTTTTGTTTATTTGTTTATTTACTTTTTTGTTAGTCTCCCTCTGTGATATAACTCAGCTGTGCTCTCTCTCTCTCTCTCTCTCTCTCTCTCTCTCTCTCTCTCTCTCTCTCTCTCTCTCTCTCTCTCTCTCTCTCTCTCTCTCTCTCTCTCATTCCTGTCTCTTTTCTCTCCTCATCTGTTCTTTTTCATTCCTGTTGTATTCATCTAAGTTGTTTTTTGTTGCTACATTACTGTCTCCCTCTCTGTTATAACTTTTAGCTGTGTTCACATTTTTTTGTCCCTTTCCTTCCCTTTTTCTCCTCACCTTTCCTTGCCTCTTTCATTTTCTATAGTATTCATGCAAGTTTTTTTTTTTTTCCATTCCCTTATTTACTTTCTCATGGTGCAGTTGATTCATGTTTGTAAAGTTTGTTTATTTTATTCATTTAGTTTATTTATTTATTTTTTTGTTTTGTTTATTTATTTATTTTTTTTTCAGTTTCCTTATTTGTCTTATTCAACTCATCATGTCTGTATCATTTGTTTCCTCTTCTATTCTCATCATATTTTCTCTTTTCTCTTTCTCCCAACTCCCTTCCCTCATTCTTGTTCCATCTCTTTTCTTGCTTTATCACTGTTTCTTCTATTTTCATCTTTTTCTGTCCTTCCCCTTTCTCTCAACTTCTTTCATTCTTGTTTCATCTCTGCTCTTTCTCTTAACCCCCAGTCTCTCATCCCTGTCCCATCTGTCGTCTTTCTCCTCTAAACACCACTGTTGCATAAGTTTACAACACATGAGTTTGTCCCCTCTCACCCCTATCCCTTCTCCCTCGTTCTTCCCTTAATGTCTGTCCTTTCACTTTTTCTTCTCACTTCTGCACCCTTCCAATCCTGTCTCCTTTTAACATTTTTTTTTTTTTCTTTCTTCCCTCCTGTCTCTCTAAACATTTATTCCATAGGTTAGTCCATTCTCTGATCAGATGTAATGAAGGAATAAGTACGTTTTGCACATTTAAGAAACAAAAAGATGAATAAGGGAAGCTGCAAGAAGCCATCAGACCTACACATGGCAGTCCCTGTACAAAACATACCCACCAACCTACTTCCACCTACCATCCTCATCCATAAATTTGTGTAATCTTCTTTTAAAGCTCAGTAATGACTCGGCATCAACACCCTGATGACCGAGTCTGTTTTATTCATCTGCCACACATAATGCTTGTTAAAGTAGATATGGAAACTCATAAAACAGGAACTTGACTCAAATTCTCTGTAACACAAGTAGATGAAAAGAAGTAGGTTAATACAGATAGATAAACACACATACACACACACACACACACACCTTTACTCATGAATTTGCCAGGTAGAAGTGTTAATTATATATCACATCTGTGGGAAAGTAGTGCTATAAACTGTTGTGTGTGTGTGTGTGAGAGAGAGAGAAAGAGAGAGAGAGAGAGAGAGAGAGAGTGGAACATAAGAAAATGAGGGAAGCTATGAGAAGCCATCAGGCCTACATGTAGCAGTCCTAGCATGAAACATCTACCAGTGCAGTCTTAATTAATATGATGGAATAGGATTCCTGTAGTTGTATATATAGATGTGTGTGTATGTGTTCCCAGTAGAGTTGCTTCCTGCTGTTATAAGAAAAGAAAACTTGTTGAGGGGAGCAGAGTTACATAGTTGCCAGTTACTGTGTGTGTGTGTGTGTGTTTATCTAGTTGTTTACAGTGGCAGCCATCATGTGTGTGTGTGTGTGTGTGTGTGTGTGTGTGTGTGTGTGTGTGTGTGTGTGTGTGTGTGTGTGGAGTTGCAGAGATGAGTGCTGTTGATGGTATAGCTTTGCATATACAAGTGTGTATCTTGCTCAATGTTTTGGTTTGTGGATGTCTGTGCAAAGAGGTGGGTGTTTGCCATTGATGGAGCATGGTTGAACTCAGTCACGTTTGTTGTTTGAGTATGTTTTTACGTGTACTTATGGAAGGAGGCAGAAAGTGAGATGTTAAGAGAGTAGGTACTTGCTGTATATGAGAATTGTAGATGGGTGCAAGAAAACAACTTACAGTAAAATGTAGGGAATAAAATGCTAGGTTATGTGAGAGGAAGGATGAAAGGAGGATAAGAGGGTTAGAGATTACAACATGGGAGAGTTGTGAGGACTAGGCAGCAGCTGTACTGTAGACCTGTATCCTTACATACTACACTCTCATGAACTGTTTTAAAGGTCATAGAAATTATTAGTTGGGCTCTCTTGGGTGTTCTGCCCTGTAAAACTATTAATAGCCTTACAATCATCTTTGAAAGTCCCAGTAACTTCCATTAGAGCCTATTAAAAGTCAAGATTTAGTGCTGGAACGTTTAAGAATACAAGTCATGGGAGTTTATATGCTGCACTCAGGTAGTAGCAGTTACTCCCAAGAATGCAGCTCTAGTGTAAGTGATGGTAGTCCCCCCAGAAGTGTTGAGTCAAGGTTGTTTGGGTTGTAGTACTGCTGAGCTGCAGGTTTGGGAGAAAAAGTGGAAAGAAGGGTTTCTCTACTCACACATGCTTACATAAGGGTGAAAAAATGAGATCCTATTGGGTTTTCTGCATTACACAACAGTACTTACTCCATTTTTTCCTTACTTGACACACAGCCATAAGCCAAGGATACATAAGCTGTCCTTGTAACCTTCCTCTTTGATTCACATGACACCTCAGTGTGTTCCCCTTTGTTAGTACTCTTGCATAAAAAAAAAATGCACACACTTCCATCGTGTTTGATGTTTTCTCTCAGTCTGAAGTCATCTGCTCTAGGAATCTGTCAGGTATCAGGTTCTGCAAGATTGTCAACAGATCAGAGGACTCAAGAGTGAAGGAGAGAGCCAAACAGTGTGAGTGGCCAATTAACCTAAGTCCATGCTGCAGTGTTAGCTCAGTACCACAGAGACCAACTGCCACTGTGAAACTCAACTAAATATTGTAGCCTTAAGTTCATCAGCATAAAGGTTACTCATGTAAAGTCATGCATAGTGTGTGTCCTTACTGATACTTGGAGAAACAGAGTATGTAATGCAATGGTTCATAAGATGGTGAATGACTTGAGGTGTGAGATTTACACCAAAGCTTGCATAGTTAATTGTGTATAGGTCTGTAGAAGAGCTTTTTTTATTTGTTTATTTATTTATTTATTTATTTTATTTTTTTTAATGGAGCCAGGCTTCATAGAAATGATTAGGGGAATAAACAATCAATTAATTGGTCAGTTAGTCAGTCAGTCATTTGATTCTCTCTCTCTCTCTCTCTCTCTCTCTCTCTCTCTCTCTCTCTCTCTCTCTCTCTCTCTCTCTCTCTCTCTCTCTCTCTCTCTCTCTCTCTCTCTCTCTCTCTCTCTCTCTCTCTCTCTCTCTCTCTCTCTCTCTCTGAAGTGACTTACATAATTGAAGGAGTACTTATATGTGCTAACAACTGTGTTACCTTGTTATGGTTAGGTAATGTGGATTAACTCTTAACAGACTCTCTCTCTCTCTCTCTCTCTCTCTCTCTCTCTCTCTCTCTCTCTCTCTCTCTCTCTCTCTCTCTCTCTCTCTCTCTCTCTCTCTCTCTCTCTCTCTCTCTCTCTCTCTCTCTCTCTCTCTCTCTCTCTCTCTCTCTCTCTCTCTCTCTCTCTCTCTCTCTCTCTCTCTCTCTCTCTCTCTCTCTCTCTCTCTCTCTCTCTCTCTCTCTCTCAAGAGGGAAGTCTCAAGCCACTTCTGATTTTGCCTAAATGTTTGGTCTCTTCTTCAGGGACTAACACCTCAGTGGGTCCTTTTTATATACATATTTTGTTGCCCTTGACCAGTGCCCCTCTTGCATTAAAAAAAAAAAAAGAAGAAGATGAAGAAAGATAAGAATGGCACCTCTCTGTCTTGTGTAATTCACCAAGGCCAGATCACAAGCAGACCTGCAACCATCATACATTACCCTCACATTGTGAGCTCAGAGCTCATTATTACCAATCATTGGGTAAGACTGTGACCTCACACACCACACACCCCATCCCCCTGGTCAGGGGAGACAGTAACTGCCATGCTTGTCAGCGGAAAAATCCCAGAGGTGACCAGCCTCTAGCAGGGTTTGGAACCTATGTCAGCCATGGTGGCATGTGTAGGAGGTGTTGTTTTGTGTCAGAATAATCCCTGTATAAACAAGTACACAGCACAGTTAAGTTCTAACTAATCACAAGTCATAGGAAGTTCTCACTTAGTAGATAGATAATAGCAACATACAGTTCCTATGTGGTGAGGAAATTATGAAAATAATGAATGGCTGTGATAAGATAGAAGGCTCCGGTTAGCGCTATGAAGAAATTCCTGTATTATCAGATTACCAAGTTCCTCTTTGCACCTAATTGTATGTGAAATGTGATAATGCAACTCTGAGTTCACTTTGTAGCTTGCATGATTAAAGCATAAAGCACACAAAGGAAGAACGAATAGCAAATGTATTGGGTTCCATTAAGGTATTTGATGAGTTACCCTATCTTATCTGCATTACATGGAGGTTCTCTAATCATGTTAAGAATGTTGTATATTGTTGATAACCTAATTAAGGTGTAGGATCTCAGTATTTGAAAGTACTTTGGTGAGTGATTGATTATGTACTGTATATATTCAGTTGAACATACGCTGTGCAACTGATCCTCGTGAAGTGAGGGGAGGAATACTTCCTCTCCTCTGTCCAGGGCCAAGGGGCTGAGTGAGTGGTGTGAATGAGTGTGAATGTGAAAGTTGTGTGCCTTACTTGTTGTGGTTTTTCCTTCTATGCCTCAAACATTTTTCTCATGCAGCCTACCCACGTCTGGCATTTTCTGGTCAGTTTTTTTTCTATGGCTCTAACATTTTCTTGTGTGTTTGCAACATTTTCTTACATCTTTTTTTGCCTCTAGTATTTCTTGGTCATGACGAACTTGGACATAAAGTACATAATCCTGTATTTTGAACATCCAGAGGAGCCCCAACATTTCTGGTCCAATATTTTTTGTTTTGAAACAATTTCTCGCTATTTTTTTCACGCCTCTGGTATTTCTGGGTCATGAAGAACTTGAGCACACAGTACATAATCCAGTATTCTGAACACTGAGAAGAGCCATAGCATTTGGTGGTCAAACCTTGTGTGTGTTTGTGTCCCATCATTATTTATGCCCCTAGTAATTCTTGAAGAACTGAGCAAAAACTACATAATTCAGTATTTTGAACACCTAGAAGAGTCCTAAGCATTTTTCCTTCTCTGTGTTCAGGTGGCAGCCGCGCAAAATGCCGGGCAGGACGGGGGCATCAAGACCCCAACCACGTCCTCGGGGCAGACGCCCTCGCTCTGGGGCGGGGCCCTCGCGCAATGACACCTTTCGGGACAGGGAGAGGAAGATTGGCCACCGGAGGATTGATGAGGGTGGCGTGGTCACATACAAGAAGGTGGGTGCAGGGGGGATAATAGTTAATTCTTGGGGTGTTCCAGTCATTTAGTGTGTCCTAATGTCATGCTCCTAGTGATAACAAAAAGTACTACAAGATGGGACCAATAATGGATCTTTCTTAGGGTGTTACTCTCCTTTAGTGTGTCTCTTATTGTCATACTCTTAATGATAACAAAAACAACTATAAGTTATTCTAGTGCCATTATATTAATTTCATGGATTAATATTAATTAGAACAATGAAAAATTTGAATTGTCCCATATTGGTTACTGTATTTGCTCCACATCTTTAGTAATAATTAGAAAACAAGTGAAAACATGTGAAGTGTAATAATATTTTCCTTTGTGTTTTGCCTCTCAGATTGGCTCTAATCAGTTGATGGCGTCTATTCAGCTTGGGATCCAGCAAGCTGTGGGCAGCCTAGCCAGTAAACCTGATCTAGATGTTTTAATTCAAGACTTTTATGTTGTAGAAACTATATTTTTCCCAAATTCTGGATCTCAGTCCACGCCAGCTCATCAGTTTTCAGACTTTAGGTAAGAGATTGAATGTTTTCACCTTTGTCTTATTCTGTATCATAACCTGTAGAAACTGAAGACATTAGCAGTCATAGAAGTTTGTGAAAAAATATATGCTAAAGATACTGTAAATGTAATTGATGCATTATATTTTGCCCTCCTTACATGTATATTTTGAGGGTTAATAAAGGTTGGCCCATCATCTGATGGGTTACTTGAGAGCCTCAGTGTCTGTGCCTGCACTGGCTCCTGATAAAAATGTTCTGTTTAAACACCTCCAGTTAATGTGCAGCTCTGTTGTAACAGTGATAAAAAATGTGCCCTTGCAAATACTAATACCTTTCATGCTTTTCCCTGGCTGTTGCAGGTTCAAGGTGTATGCTCCAATAGCATTTAGACACTTTAGAGATCTGTTTAGAATTCAGCCAGATGATTATCTGGTAAGTGTAGCAGAATGTTAGTTATTAATCAACTTAATAAAGAAAAGTTATGATTCTGTCAGTTTTCTGTTAAGTAAGTAAATCATTATTAATGTAAAAACTGCATGTATACATTTGAATTGAAATTTTGTTTGAATAAGTTGTATTTACAAAGTAATATTTGCATCTCCATATCATAAGTTTTATGAGGTACCATAGTATTTTATGTTTTGTTGAAGTTCCATGAGATATAATGGTATTGTAAATACCATAAACGTTTTTAAAAGAAAGTTTGTTGATTACAATAGATGTTTGCTTAGTAGAAGGTCTCATTTAGTGTGTGTATTGAGGGTAACCAGTGTGTGGGTGTGGCCGGCAGGTATCCCTGTGTACGGAGCCGTTACGCGAGCTCAGTAACCCAGGGGCGAGCGGCAGCATCTTTTACCTCACCAATGATGATGAGTTCATCATCAAGACAGTGCAGCACAAAGAGGCAGAGTTCCTTCAGAAGCTGCTCCCCGGATATTACATGGTGCGTCCCTGTGCCTCGCTGCTCTTTAAGAACACTAGTTTGAAGTGTTGTGCATGTCTCCAGGGTGTTAAGTTGTATGATCCACACTTCCTCATACTACAATGAAAGGATAAATGTTGTATTTCTTACCTATTTAGTTTGTGACTGGAATGCTGTAGTTGTTTCCAAAGGTATCACTCAGAAGATGGACTTAACATAGCTGTAAAATCATTAAGTCATTAAGCAGTAGTGAGATATTTGAAGCTCTTTTGAAAGCTGAACTGCTTTGGCAGTCAAATATCACAGTATTGAGCTTCATTGAGTAATATATTAATTTGTGATAAAAGATAAGGAAGATGATAATTGATATGAGAATGCTTTGTATTGACATGCAAGACTGCATCATCAGTGTACAGCTAACATGTGCATGTCTGTGTTTCAGAATCTTCGGCAGAACCCCAGAACGTTACTACCAAAGTTTTTTGGCTTGTATAATTATCAGGTGAGTGTGTGGCGAGGAGAGTGCATCTCGCTGCTGCTTCTCAGTGTCATTGACGGTCTACTTCTTTGGCCCTTTGTAGCAAACATTTGTGATGTGGTCAGTTCATGTTTGTCACTATATATAAAGCAGTTCTTATATTCAAAATTGAAACATGCTGATGGTTTTCCTTTAAAGCCCTCAGCACCCACTCTAGTATGCGGGGTTTCGCAAAGCCAACCGTCCCGTCACTGTAAGGTAGATAATGTGAAGGAAAGTCTGAGTGAGACTGGACCATGTGATATTTGAGATCTAAACATAGATTTAGGTATTGGGACCAATCCTTTTCCTTATTTTTAGATTCATCTGTTTTGTGAATGTATGAGTTTTATGAATGTTGTTATTTTGAAGCTCAGGTCAATATGTTATTGAAAATCCAGTAATCCTTCATTATTACGGACCTTTAAATCCAAAGTGATGTGAGTAGTCATTTTCATTGCCATATCTTTGGGTGGCTCAGTGATTCTTAAATCTCAGTGCTCTTTCAGGCACAGTTCTTTAGGTGATGCAGTGGTGATTCTCAGCCACAGCACCTTATTCTTAAAAGCAGAGGTGTTTATGTGTCTGGTTAATCTCTCAGCCATTGGCTGAGAGATTCAGAGATTTGTTGTAGGTTTTACCAGTTGTGTATACACAGCTTCCTTCAGGCAAACATCAGTGTCCTCCCGCATCTTTGAGTAATTTCCTGGCAAGCTTTACTCTCCACTATCAGTGCTGCATCCATTTAGACCTTCATATTTTTGGTCCATTATAGTGCAGTTACCATAATGAAGGGTTACTGCCTCTTCACAAAATTTCAATTAACAAAAGATCCTATTTTTCTTTTCTAAATAATTTGCCATGCCTACCACTTTGTGGGATGTCAGTCTAGTATACAGATGTAGAATAACTTGTTTATCAATAAATATATGTATCATCATTTTGAAACCAGTTGTGGGATGGTGTCTTGCCAAGTAGAACAAATCATGTCCAACTTTGTTGCCAAGTTTTGTTTTGCATTTTTTCAGTGGGGTTTTCATATTTATTTCTTGTTGTTTTTCACTTCAGAATATTTTGCATACTTTATTCATATTTTATGTCTATGGTCAAACCAGCACAACTTTCTTGTTCTCATCACTTGTAAGAGTGATGGTGTTTGAGAAGAAGGAAGTAGAGGTGTGTGACTTCAGTACTCATGATAGGGTGAATGTGCCTGTGTTTGGAGTGGAGGTTCTGCTGTGCTCACCCTCTTGGGACACTCCCAGAGAGAATAAGGCATCAGGCAAAGATAGATACACATAGGTCACCATTGTTTAACTCATTCTGAACAGTACAAATGGTTATCTACTCATCATTAGAAACAAGTACAAGCAAAGAACTCATAGTTATGCAGTATTTCCTCTCCATTTTTGACAGATGAGCAAGTCTTAATGTTGTTTTATTATTCAGATATATGATGAAAGTTTTGTCAAAACATATCAGGGCCTGAATGAGTAATGTAAATTTATTTTGTTATTTCCTCTTAAAAATTAAATGTGTGACAAATTAAACATAATTTAAGGAACTCTACTAGGCAATTTTTTGTTTTGTTTAGGAGACAGGTGGGTGATTGAGTGTGTGTCTTTAGACATTGTTGTTGTGTTGTGTTGAAATACTTTGCCATCAGTAGTACATGTTGTTGTTGTGTTGTGTTGAAATACTTTGCCATCTGTAGTACATGTTGTGCAAAGCTTTGTGCATGTTGCAGAGTAATGGTATGACTCCTCCCTTCTTGTGCACGTCCAGGTTCTCCATCCACCTGATCTGTGTGTGTATTAAGTTTACCTCATCACATTTCGGTTGAGTTATTTTGTCCCTTAGCATACCTATATTTATGGAGAAGACGTTGGTTTTCAAAATGTTAATAGTCTCATAATGTTTAGATCAACCCTTAATAAAGTTGGTGCAGAACAACTGAATCAGAAAAAAAGTAAACAGAGATATGCTTGAAATTTAAATGTCAACAGAAATGGGTCCATTCTTGCTGTTTCCTTTAGCAATGATTATTGTATTCTTACCACTTTGTAGAGAGTTGTCCACTGGAGTGAAGTGTGGACTGGTAACCCTCATCTGATGCTGGCTTTGTATCAGTAGTTTGTGTTTTGCTTCTTTGCAAAGGATTTCATTTGATTTATTTTTACTTAGTTATTTATTGTTTTCTTCAGGATAAACAAGTTTTGAAGTACAACATTGTGATGTACTGAAAATTCATGAGTCTCATTGCATTGCTACATTGATTTTGTTTATTAGTTGCTATGCTCATTGTAGAAGTTTGGGAATTAGATAATGGAATGGATTTTATTGATGATTCTTAACTTTTAGTAATGAGACATTCAGCCATGTGTGTGTGTTGCATCCCAAAAGTTTTTTGCAGTTTTTGCTGTTTCATTTTACTCATTGGTGGCCCTTTTGAAATAATTAAATATGTAAAAAAAATATATTTCTGGAGATTGCCTTTTATTAGATGTCACGTAGTTTAGTAATATTTTAGTCTGAAATGCACGTATTTTGATAGTGGGGATAAAAAAAAAAATTATCTATAGTAGTCTAGAAGATTTTGAGTTAGAATGACATACCTGGAATTCATTCACAGAGTTTCTCATAGCTCATTTATATGAGGATATGTTAAAAATATTGCAGAAGAGTGTCATGTATGTTATCTTTTTCTTCACCTCATTATTTTCTCCTTTTATGTATTTTTTACCACATGTTACACCCCACATAATATTTCAAGCAAGTTATTTTTTTCTGATAATTTGCTAATGTAGTTTGGCAGTTGCCCTCATGAGCATCGTGTAGTCTGCTAATACCTGACTGCCTGGTGGGTCCCTGTCACTGCCTTTAGTGTGTTATTCAGCAAGGTTGTCATATGTAGTAATGGGTTTTATTGCATTTTCATACTGATGCAACAACATTTCATGAATTTCATCACTTTTAGGTTCATTGCACCAATTATGTTTCATTGTTTATATTTTTCATTTGGTTCCACTGGTCTGGTTTTCCACTTATTGAAAGGAAACATAATCAGTATTTGTTTTAGTTGTTGCTAACTAATGTAATTTTCTTTCTTCCTTTCAGTGTAATGCCAAGAATATTAGGTTAATAGTAATGAATAATATACTTCCATCATCGATAAAAATGCACCAGAGATATGATCTGAAAGGCTCTACTTACAAAAGAAAGGTAAGTGAACGATGAACCTGAAATAGGAGGAAACATGTGAGATAGGTTGATGTTCAGCAAGGAATGTAAAAAGTTGTGAATTGTTTCTTACATATTTGCTTACACTAGTTTGTTTGCATGATGTGAAATAGTAGTGAGGTATCATTTAATGTTTTCATCTTGTTCTATGCCCTGAATAAGATGGGGAAGGAAATCACATTCGCATACCAGTTTCTTTAGTGACAGCAGCCTCCATAGAGTATATTGTTTGTGTTCATGAGTACAGCAGTATAATAATTCATTAGATATCCTTGCTTTGTTGATAATCTACCCTTGGATGATTGTAGCCACTACTAAAATATTTTGCATGCTATAGTGGAACCAGACTAACTTGGTGCTTGGGGTGCTGGCTGTTCCTGTCCCACATTGCTGTCACATTTACAGTTGACAGGCATATGAACACCTCTCTCTCTCACTCATACTGTCATCTGTTGCCTTAATTATTCCAAAATTATAAGTTGTTATATACGACTACAGGTTTTTTTTAATGGCTTTTGATTTGATGATGGAACAACAATACTATATCTTCTGGTACACTTGGCAATGCATATAGTCCATACAGCACTGCCATCCCAGTGTCCTTGACAAATGAATCCTCTAGACCGTACCTTGCTGGCCATGGTCAGATCAGGTAATTCTGGGCTTGAGAAGGCAATAGCACAGAGAGGTATAGCCAACACCCTTAGTACCAAGTTAGTCTGGTTCCACTATAGTTAGCATTAAACTTTATCATGATGTTTTCCTCATCTTAGGCCAACAGATATCCTCACTTTGCTGTTAGTTTGCCCTCCACACCTAGGATGATTACAACCTGTATTGAAAATTTGGAACACTCATGAGATTATTAAACTTCATTGTGATCTGTGCCCCACCTCAAGCTAACACATATCCTTACTTTGTTGATGTCTTCCCCACCTCACCTACAGTGGGTGTAACCACTATTTAAGCATTTTGAACTCTCATTATTATCACATTTTATCATGTTCTGTACCTCACCTTAGGTCGATAAGTATCCTTACTCTGCTGCTAGTCTACCCTTGATGATTGTAACCACTATTGAAGCATTAGAACACTCATTATCATCATTAGATCTCATCACTAGTTGTACTTCACTTCATCTCACTACCTTGCTTCATTGCTAATTTCCCCTCACCACCTAGGATGACTGTAACTCCTTTAGAAACATTTGTACACTGATCATTAAATTTCACCTTGTACCACCCACCTCAGGCCAACAAGTATGAGCGAAGCAAAGACTCCCCAACCTTCAAAGATCTGGATTTCATGGAGCACCACCCTGAGGGCATCCTGCTGGAGGCAGAGACCCACAAGGCACTCATCAACACCATTGCCAGGGACTGCAGGGTGAGAGAGCTGCTTCCTCTGCCACTGAAAGGAGTGTTCTAAGTGTGCCAATGACTCACTTATCTTGCTGCATTTAGCTCTTGGGTTGGACCTCAATAGCCACTGCCTGACTCATGTTTTTGTCATGCTCTCTCTCTCTCTCTCTCTCTCTCTCTCTCTCTCTCTCTCTCTCTCTCTCTCTCTCTCTCTCTCTCTCTCTCTCTCTCTCTCTCTCTCTCTCTCTCTCTCTCTCTCTCTCTCTCTCTCTCTCTCTCTCTCTCTCTCTCTCTCTCTCTCTCTCTCTCTCTCTCTCTCTCTCTCTCAATGCTTCATCTGCACTTTCCTATGAACCTGAATACATCTTTCTGGACTGTTTTCTTTCACTTTACTTTTTTTGCTCGTGTTTTTTTACAGGATTGAGCGAGACTCATAATGTGCTGTATTTATAGATGTGGTATCAGTGTGTGTGGAAATGTTTACAAGATTGAGTCAGGCTTGTAATGTCCTGTCTATAGAGATTCGTAATTCCAAGATATATTCATCTTATTATACTAGTGTCTTGGGAGCTCTTCAGGGTAACATTTATGACTTGGGGAAATTATAGTATGAGTGTGTGTTAATATTTTTTTTACAGGATTGCATGAAGCTGGTAATGTCTTGTCTTCATCAGTGATCTGGTATGAGTATGTGTTGAAGTTTTGTCTTGTGTTTCCTGGTGCAGGTGTTGACATCCTTCAAAATCATGGACTACTCCCTGCTGGTGGGCATACACAACCTGGACTTGGCAGCCAAAAAGAAGGCGGTAATGACAAGGAGTCTCTCTGAAACATTAACTCTTGCTCTCATTCTCGTAAAATTTTAATGTTTTGGAGATATGAAAGTCTTTAATTAACTCTTACTTTCATATTTAAATGTTCTGCAGATATGAGAGTCTAATATGTGTTGAGATATATTTTCTTTGCTTTAAATGGATTAAGATAAATTTTGCATTAGTTAATAAGCATATATTTTCCATTACAGCAAGAGAAAGAGAGGAGATTAAATGGAGGAGGAGAAGGAGGAAGCAAAGCAGGAGGAGGAGGAGGAGGTGGAGGAGGAGGGGGAGGAGGAGGAGTGGGAAGCAGTGGTGGTGATGGAGCAGGAGGGGAGGATGCAGGTGGGGAGGGGGCGGAAGGGGCCAGCCTCACTCGGTCCCGCTCCATCAATCGACACAAGTTGGTGGCTCACTCCACTGCCATGGAATCAATTCAGGCTGACTCTGATCCAATAGATGAGGAGGATCAAGTCCCGTAAGTGTATGCTGTTGGTGTTCATGAGGGCAAGCCCACTATGGAACTGTGTAAGGTATTGTTTATAGTGATGTCTCCTGTGTCTTGCTGCACGTCATTTCCTGGTCTCCCTTTTGCAGTCCGGGAGGCATTCCTGCGAGAAACGTGAAGGGTGAGCGACTGCTGCTCTTCTTGGGTATCATTGACATCCTCCAGAGTTTTCGACTCAAGAAGAAGCTGGAGCATACCTTTAAATCCATGATACATGATGGGGTAAGGCTTTTATTTATCTATACATAATTGGTTTTATTTTTTACTTGTTACTGTTTTTAGAGAGAGAGAGAGAGAGAGAGAGAGAGAGAGAGAGTGAGTGTTTTTGCCTTGTTTATGTATTTTATATGGTTACTTGTAGAAGAAAAATCAAAGGAAAGATACAAACCAGAGATAAAGATGTATCTTGTGACTGACTGGTTAGAGAGCAAATGGATCAACACAGGCTTGAAATGGTAAAGGCATTAGTCTTAGGAAAAGAAATGAGGACCAGATAGATTAAGGCATATTTTGTGTTCCATGTTATAAGGGATTTTTGCAACATTTGGTCATGTTTGCAGGATACAATATCGGTGCATCGGCCAACCTTCTACGCCCAGCGGTTCCTCAAGTTCATGGAAAACACCGTGTTCAAGAAGATTCCATCACGTAAGTTGTTCTTGCTGCTCTTGAAGGGAGTACCTATAGAGATGTTTAATGATGTTAAAATTCTTTTCACTTCTTCTTTTCATAATCTGAAGTATATCATGGAGAGTGTGTGCATTAACCCCCATCCCTTACTTTGGGTCTCTTCTCAAAACAGTGCAGCTGTTTTTTCTCAAGTCCAAGAAGCACATATTGCTCAAACTTTGAGGGTTTTCATGATTGCAGCCACATGCTCTTGGGTGTTTATGACCACAATATAATATTGTCCTATAAACTGCTTTTTGCTCCTCCACCTTTGAAAGAAAACTTCACATGAAAAGTTGGCAGATAGTAGCAGATCTTAAGACATTATCAAGATATAATTGACTAAAATAATGATGTAGTCTAATAGAATCTAATAATCTCATGACTAATTTTACTTCTAGAAATATATAATTCTAGCCATTCTCACATTATACTGATGTCTTGTGAGCTCTTCAGGATGACATTTATAAATAGCAGAATTGCAGTTTATGCTTTGTGAAGTGTATTACTTTGACTCGTGATGTCTGGGGTCTTGTCATCTCAGCAGTTTGATTCAGATTGTTGAAACTGACCATATTTGTTGTTTTTGCATTCTAAATTTTTTGGCAATCCCATGTCGAGGAGATAAAGGATATAATGAAATAGCAGTCTCAGTATTATAACAAAATTAATTAATCACATGTCATAAATAATTTTCTTGCATACAAGTAGAGAATATCAGTACTGTAGTAATGGAGCAACTAGTTTGCTGAACACGTCATGGTAGCACTTACATTGTGTAGTTATGTGTTACGGATTTGCAGAATATCCAGCTCACCAAAAGAGTTGCCAAAATTTGAGTTCCTTTGTGCTGCACTTGATGACAAAAGCATCTTGTGTCTGACGTCCTGAGCTGCTTCAGGCAGACATAGAGGACGAGTGATGAGCAAACATGAGTTCAATTTTTTATTTCCTTGAGTTAAAGCATTGAAATTTCCAGTAGAGGGTACAAGAAACATTCAGTGAGTTGCCAATGAGTCCTTTGAAGCCTAAATGGGGTCAGTGTTGCACACTTAGGATGTTTGTTGTTTTCACTGGAGACCTCTAAAAAGTCCTGTACAATAGATTGACTGTGGCCTTTTCTTCCTCAAGCTTGTTTCTTTGTGGCATGAGGGGCAATCTAAGTCCTCATTAAAGCTATGGGCAAAGCTTCTCTCTCTCTCTCTTTCTCTCTCTCTCTGTTCTCCTCAGTGCTGGGGAAGCTGTCAGACCACAGCCGAGGCCTGAGGTTGTCTGGTCATGCCACGCACTCGTTATGTTTTCTTGTTGCCCGAGAGGTATCTGTAGACAATCAGTTACTCACCGTCTCTGCTCCATTCCACATCTAGCCTTTGGGTATCCTCTTGCACTGCTTTCTCTTTGTTTGGATACTTTCTTATTGCAGGTTTTTGTTCTGTGTTAATTCTTTGTTGTCAGAGCGTGAGTAAGAACAGGCCTAGTTGTTGGTGTGGGTGAGGACGGTGGTGGTTGTGTTTGCTCCTGCCACCAGTCAGGCATTGGCAAGGACTTTACAGTCACTCACTTTCGTATCTCTTTTTCTTTTCCTTTAGTAAAATTATTGTGGTGGGAGAAGGAAATTGAATCATCAGATTTGGCAAACATTTGGCATGTCATTAATGCAACACAAACTCAGATGATTGGAAAGGCTAAAGTACCAAGTGAATACAATAGAGAACTGGGTAACAACCAAACAAACAGAACAGTGTTTAGATAGCAATGACAACTAACATTCTCAGTCTGTGCCCCTCAAAGTATCATCACAAAAGCACCAAGGGAATACAGGTATTTTCTATTTCGATTGATTTGATTTTGATATTTTGCATATTTTAATCTTGGCTTTTTATGATAACCATATTATTATAATAACCTTAGATAATGAGTATGTGTGGACTTTAAAGATGCAGGTCTCCATAAATTACTTACATCTCTAACATTACCGTAAGCATTCATGGTGGCTATACCTTTTTATTTCCTTTATAGACCTTATCACCATAAAAGTGTTAATTTTAAACTTCCTATGAGAGTCTTGCATCAAATGCTTAACTTAGTTTTTGCATACGTATTTTAAGAATATGATTTTCTTTACATTTCACAATTTAAATGTACCAAGTTTCAGGGAGAGGGAGTGTGAAGAATGGGTATACTTTTTCTCTTTAATAGTATAATTCATGTAGTGTTGCTAAACAAGTATTTGAAATAGTAGATGGTCACTAAATAAGACATGAGTGCTCTTTACAGTACAGGTAGAGTCCTTCTCATACTACAACTAGGGTACAGATGAGTGAATCTTTTTCATGGTAGGAGTGAAGTGAAGTAGTAGTTGTAATGCGTGTGACACAAGCATTGGAACACTTATGAGTGCAGCACCTGTGTGACAGTGGCCGCACTTGTTGCTGCTGCCAATAACATGCATAAGGAACAGCAACAAACCATTCTGCTAGAGTCATCTCAACTAACACACACTGTTGTTCTGCTTGCTCTCTGTTGTGCTTCCCCTCGTTGATTGGTTGGTTGGGTGGTTGGTCTCTTACCACTAGTGGATCTTCCAGAAATCAAAGGCGGCCACCGCAAATTCCGAAATCTGGTCTCCAGCTACATAGGTATGATTACCTCCTTCTCTGCCTCCTTCTGTCTCAACTCTCCCCATCTTCCTCTTTGGGCCTGACATTCTTCAGTACTACAGTATATTATTTTGTGTTACATAACACCAGTCAAAGTTACCAGTTTGTCTCATTACTCCATTTGTTTCTCCTAACATTTTATCCTCAGTTTTCATCTTCATCAATGGGTTTTCACTTTTTTTTTTTGTCAGGGTATCATTTCATTTCAACACAGCAAAACCTTGTTTTGCTGTGTTGAAATTTAGTACTTAATATGTTGGCCACTTTTGAAATATTTAGTACTTAATATGTTGGCCACTTTTTCTCATAGTTTTAAAAGCTCACAAATTAGAATCATACAGTTAAATGAAGAAGCATCACTGCAGGTTACTTAATACCTAAGACAAGTATAGATGGAATACAAATTTTTATTTTAACATAATGTAGAATCCTGATTAGGTGTATATCTTATACATGTTTAGATAATCTCCCCACTCATTAATTAAGTTTCTTGTTTTCCATTTGACTGAGAATCCAAAGTTTATCATTCCTATATTTTTTTTAGGAAATTACTTGGGAAAAATATCCTCAACTTTCATGTGACCAAACTAAACAAATTTAATTATTTCAACCTGTTACCTGTTTTAACTCAGAGACTGATAGCACAGCACACATTCCCAGACTGAATACTGATTATGTTGACGGATATGACAAGAATGCATCTCAGTTCAGCTGACTTAACACTCACTTCACGAATTTCAGACAGTTTCTAACCCCACCTATCCACATGCCTTCCCCATTCTTGTCTTCATAGTGTAGATAATATTAGACATTAGACAGGTCAAGATATCTCTTGTCTTCTACATAATTGAAGTGTGTCAATAATCTTGTATCTGTGACA
>NC_087178.1:372500-387500 GCF_035594125.1 Scylla paramamosain
TATATATATATATATTTTTTTTTTTTTTTTACCTAGTACTTTACTTTATATAGTTGTATCACTATGTATCCAATCATGGGCTTGGATTCTAGTACATACTAATATACAGAAACTGAATATCATTAGATTTTTTTTTTTTTTTTTTTTTTTTTTTTTTTTTTTTTTTTTTTTTTTTCCTCCATGCAGCTTGATTGATTCTTTCAATAGCATTCAAAAGATGCATGTCCATTTCAGCCTGATATTATGAGGGTGAATTACAATGTAGAATGTGAATGCTTATACTGGGGTCCAGGAATATTACTGCAGTCTGAACTTGATACAAGTGGACTCTGAACTAACACAGTTGGACACTTTAGTGGCTGTTTAAACTGTTAGAAATACAGTTTGCAAGTAATCCTTTCCCATAGTTACCATGGCAAATAATTGTTATTCTATTTTGGAAATGAGTGGCAGATAATTGGTATTTTATTTTGGAAATTATATTAAAGAACATAAACATTTTGGCTGGGAGCCTGAGAGCTGGACTGATTCTGTTTGTGTATCAGCACAAGTAAGCATTTTTCTTATACATATTCATTAGTCCATATGGATGTGTGTGCATAAGAGTTACTGAAGTGTCTAATAAAGTTTTGAAAAGTAGCAAATAGACATGAATATGAGCAGCTTAGAGCATAGCCAAGTTTGATTTGCCATGGAATTGAGATGGTAGATGTTTGTTTGTTTTTTGTAATGGCTTAATAATCAGTAGTTTTTAATTATCATGCAGCAAATTTTACCTTTAAGATTCAGTGTCCAGCTATTTTTTTGTTTAAGGATTCACCCTCTTGCTTTTTTTCTTCAAGGATCTTCAGTACGCAGTAAAAGAAGTGCAAGCGTTCGAAGCAGAAGTATGTAAAGCATTCACTATTCATCCTAATGCTCAGTCTTTTGAGATTTTGTTCCAAGTGTACACGTCTTTCATGTACTCTGTGTGGGACTGTGAGTGTCTGGTCTTGGCTCCATCACATTACATCTACTGGGCCTCTTGTCTCTGAAGTTGGTACTGTGCTAAGACTAAATTCAAATTCTTTTTTTGTGGGAAATACTCAATTGCCTACCAGAGGGATCAAATTGCATTCTTTGAGCTTTCTAGTGGATGCTCTGTGACTTGGGTTTGGCCACTTGTTTGGCAATCTAGTAATAGGAATATAGAGAACAGAAAGCCAAATCGAATACACTGTTGGTAAAGAGGCAGTGATTGGAATAATGAGGAAATAAATGCATTAATGGGTGCAAGTTTGAAGCTGCTGGACTGTGAATATAGCAAATTAGTATCTCTTGCCATACAATTTACAGAGCGAACTCAGTAAGGAGTCTAGTACATTGACCAACTGATTACTCCTAAATGAAAGAATACCAGAGCACTAGAGATACTTGAGTGACAGTTTTACTTTATTCCTCTCTCTTTTGATGAGGTGTCACTGAAGAGCGTGTACATCTTGGACCAGTAAGCCCACCCTGGGAGTGTCCCTTCCCCCCCACAGGTCTCCAGCCACATCCACGGCCTGGAGTGCCCTGTGTTTTGGGTTACCTGTTGCCACCGCTAAACTGCCTTACCTCTCATGCTACCATTCGGTCAAACACGAGTGCTTCTTCCATCCCTGGTTATATGACCCATTTTTTATGTCTTTATCATGGGATCTAACTGAGTAAATTTGTTGCTTGTTGTTCAGAATTGAAGTCTTTGGTTGCAATGAAGATTCAAGTGTTATGAATAAATTTTTATATATTTTCTTTACTTTCTGGAGTAAATTTGTAAAGTTTAAAATATGCTGCTGTATTGTTTGATCCTGTTGATGAAACATAATTTTTGCATTAAGTGTAGATCTTTCAAGTATTTTCTTTTTGAAACAAAATTAAATGTCAATTTCTCTTGAAGGTTAATGAGAATAGCTTCCATTTATCCAGCATGCAACAGATTTATAAGCATCCATGGTGTGCAGCTTTGTATTCTGGTCAACTCTCGGGTTAACCATTGTCTCCCTTGTCCTGTAGGTTCCAGAAGCCTCTCGGCACTTGGTGTGTTAGCATTCTAGGTGGATGAGAGCACAGAAAGAGAGAATTGGTCAACTCCTCATAAGATGTCATTTTAATAATATACATCTTTATTTAAAATGTATGCACCATATCTCTCTCTCTCTCTCTCTCTCTCTCTCTCTCTCTCTCTCTCTCTCTCTCTCTCTCTCTCTCTCTCTCTCTCTCTCTCTCTCTCTCTCTCTCTCTCTCTCTCTCTCTCTCTCTCCTCTCTTCTCCTCCTCCTCCTCCTCCTCCTCCTCCTCCTCCTCCTCCTCCTCCTCCTCCTCCTCCTCCTCCTCCTCTATAGATTGAGTGTGTCTTCAGCTCAATAGCAACATCCCTTTTGTGGGTTTCAACATTGATCTTCTAAACCTTTGTGATTGTTTTAATGCTCATATCTTTCTGTGATACTTATTTTTATATTGAAGACATGAATGTTGGTAACTCTCTTTTTTCAAATGAAACATTAAGTTGTGGACAAAACTTGTCATGCTTTGAGCAATAACTGGTGCTGCTTTTTTGCTTTGGATCTGATCAGCAAAGCATCAGTGTTTATTAATTGGCTATGTATCCTGACTGAACTTTACTTCTTTAACTAAATGATGATGACATGTCAGATTGGTGTATGGTTAGCTGCCATCATGACTGGCTGACCCATGTAAACATGGAACCTGCCTCTCTGAGTGATCATGATTATGAGCAGGACAGTGTTACCTCATGATCTAACACAAAATAGATTTTGAAACATCTCATATGTTGCTATCATGGTCTGTCATCTGCTTCAAAATATTGTAAATTTTCAGTGAATTAGCATTACTAGTTGTTCACATTGGAGTACCTTTGTCTATGACTTCATTGGACTGAAAAAAATATCCTATGCAAATATTAACTTTAAATATAGACTGTTGGCAGCTAGTGCATGTATGTTGAATTAAAATACCATTTTTATTTATTTTCAGGGTCTGGTGGAAGACTGACAGGTGAGGCTCAAGTGTATGACTGGACACTGATGAGAGGACAGTTATACTGTAAATATTACACAGCAGAGTGTGAAAGACTTGTACATTGGCCATGGCTTTATATGGTTAAGGTATAGCACAGCAAAATGGTGGTAGGGTACTCAGGCTGTTTTGAGGGGTGGTATGGGTGGTGGTGTTGTCTCCAAGTCCACCTGGCCCATCCTGCACTGCCAGTCACATGTCTTGTAGAGGTGTGAATCCTCTGAGCATCAGCTTGTTGTTGCAGATAATTGCAAATACATATTTTAAATATTGTTCATGTTATAAGGTCCATCATTCACAGTATGAGGTCAACATCTAGTAGAGGGATGGTGCAAACTAAATGCTTTTCTTTGCTGCAATTTGTACAGAATATCTGAAGAGAAGTCTGAAATACTTAATTCCTTTGAAATACTTAATTCCTTTGAAGAAGTCATTAATATGTAATCAAGAATGAAGCACTTACCTTGTATGTTCTCTCTTCTCAAGGTGATGATGAGATGTTGACAAGCTGATCATTATTAATGGAATTTTGTGCAGGATGTCTCTAAAGAAACCTACTGTGTCTGATTCCTTTTGATGAGTGGTTGTATTTAACAGGAAAGAAGCTACTTATTTCATTAAGGTTTCCATTGCTTCCTCCCACCTGCATTAATGTGTTGGCATTGGGAATGATCCAGGTGGCATTGTGGAGGCACCTGCACACTGGTAGCATGTGCTGGGCAGAAAGCTGATTAGTGTGTCCTGTAGAAGGAACTGTATTGTCTGGTGGTGGACTCACTTGTGCTATAATTGAATTATGGATGTTAGGTATTTCATATTTTATAATCAGGATGCAATAAAAAAATCATAATGGATGATTGAAGAAGCTTCAGTTGTTCATTTGTCAGAGTAACTGATCTTTTTAGAACTAGGGTTTATTTCAAGTTTCATTTGAATGACAAGGATACTTTAATGTAAATACTGTATTTATTTTGTCCAGTGTTAATATTAACCACTGCTGTATATATCTGGCTGGTGTATCTCAAATCAGCCTTGTGTTTTTTGTGTGTAATTGTAATGCTGTCATATTTTATATCCATTATGATTTTCATACTGAGTATAGATCTGGTACTTCTTGAACAAGCAACATAGCAATCCCTGAATAGTTCCATAGGTATCTCACTCTAATGACTAAACAATTTTTACCTTTATGTTGGTGGAAGGTCAAGGCTTTGTGGTTAGCAGGCAGCAAGATACACAGCCAGGAAAGCTTGCCACATTTCTTTGCAATAAGAGGTTGTAATTTTGAGATGAGCTTTGTATGTTTGTGTGTGTGTAAGTGTGCTTTTTTTGGAGGAGTTGATGTGTGGAAGTATATGGGGTTTTTGATGTATGCAGGTGTGACTTTGTTGGTAAGTTGTGGAAGTGGTGTGTGTGTGTGTGTGTGTGTGTGTGTGTGTGTGTGTGTGTGTGTGTGTGTGTGTGTGTGTGTGTGTGTGTGTGTGTGTGGGATTCACCTACATTTGTCTGCTGGTTACCCAGCCAGCCGTACCCCTATGGAAAGAGCTCAGAGCTCATAGTGACTGATCTTTGGGTAGGACTGAGACCACTCACACACCACACACTGGGACAGCGAGGTCTCAATCCCTCGAGTTACATCCTGTACCTACTTGCTGCTAGGTGAACAGGGGTTACACATTAAGAGGCTCATCTATTTGCCTCACCACGCCCAGGATTCGAACCTGGGCCTTCTTGGTTGTGAGCTGAGTGTGCTAACAACTACACTAGGTGGTGTGTGTGTGTGTGTGTGTGTGTGTGTGTGTGTGTGTGTGTGTGTGTGTGCTCGTGCACGTCTACCTGGTTCATGTCAAGAGTTGATCAGCAAGGATGAGAGAGTGATGATATAAAGACTTGCACTTCAGTAATTTACAAAAAAACAATTAATCTATTCAAAAGTCATGCCTTTAATTTCTTACTGAAAGCATGAACAAGCATGATGCATTTAGAAAAATTATTTTCTGCAGTAGTTAACTAGAGCAGCCCATCCATGTGATGAGCTGCTTTCTTCCATGACCTATCATGATTGCGTATGGCCACTCTCTTGTCTCTTGTGGTTCTCTTGATGGTGTTGGTATGCAGAGGCGATGGAGGTGGGTGTGTGATGGGTGTGGTGCGGGTGTTTGCAGGTGGCAGTGTTATTGCTGACGACCACCTGGGTGAGGTCGCTATCTCCTTATCCATGGCCACAGGAGGGTTGACAGCCATCACCTCCACTGCCACATCTGCCGCTGCCACCACCACAGCCACCTCCTCCCCCGCCATGACTGTCACACCTGGAGCAGCGGCGGCGGCGGCAGCTGGAGGGGGAGGCCCGGTTGCAGCCGGTTTGGGGACAGGGACTCCCTCCACCCCAGTCAATCTTCCAGCTGTGCTGCAGGACCGGCCCCACTCTGGCAGGGGGCGTGTGCCTCCCCCGGTGCCTCCACGCTCACCCCGGGGTGGTGGCGCCACTCAGGCTGCCCCTGTCACTTCTTCATTTTCCATTTCCCGAGGTGGAGTTGCTTATCTCACTATGCCCCCGAGCCCCCGATACCCTGGTGGCAGCCCTCGTTTTTCACACCTGTGTAGTCCTAGTATTGGCATGACTGGATATAACATCTGGCATGTTGATAGTATGCATAAGTTAGAGAGAGAATGCATGAACTCAACAGTGCATGGTCATGGAAAGGGAAGACAACACTATGTGTGGCAACTGCCAACAGAAGATGTGATGCGCTTACAATTGAGTGATGTGAGTCCAGAGGTGACCTCCCACCTCAGCTCACGGCGCAGTAGTGCCGAGAATGCCCTCCATGCTGTGCGGGAAGCTTGGGGTGCCATTAAAACGGCATCTCGGCCCACCAGTCCCATCACACCTCCACACACTGCTGACAAGGAGAGCACCCCCTCCTCCCAACACCACTCCCTCTCTCATCATTTCAGACCTTCATGTCTTGACCGCCAGACTTCAGATGACAAAAAGAATCAACAATTTGTTTTGCCTGACACCCACATCACATCCACTGGTAGTTCACCATGCTCTCAAATGCTGATCTGCAAAGATGTTAGTACGCCAATTCCTTATCATGAATCAGACAAACATGTATCAGGCAATACTAAAAACAAGCTTATCAGATCATCTCCAATTAGGAGGCAGCCTCTGGGTGAAGGAGTTTGTACTGCATATACAAACCTGTCTCATTGTGACTTGAAAAAGGCTCCTCAAAGCATCTCTGCATCCCATGTATCAAGAAGTGACTGTGAAAGTCAGCTCTTAAAGAACACAGCGTCTGAAAATCAGCCATGCAGTCGAAGGACTTGGGATGAGTCAAGAATGCAGGCACCTTACCCTGAGTCAGAGAGAGCCAGGCAGCTTGAATATATGCCACCTCATGCAAGACAGTCTTATGCTGGTGTGGAGGGGGTCAGGACACAGTACTGTGACCCAAAGAGAAATTCATTGATAGATCCTTCATCTACTGCTGAGGAACATTATATTAATCATGTACTGGGTCATCACTATGGAAAATCAAGATCTCCATCTCCTTGTAATGAATACATGTCACAGTCACCATACAGAAGACCTAGTTCTCCCTACCAGTACAGAGGGAGGCATTCCCCATACATTCCCTCCCAGACGCCCTCTCCACAAAGCCAGCCCTTGGGCATGCAGATGTCTGCCATGTCAGATGTTACACTGTACCAGAACTCTCCAAGCAAAAATGAGAGGCATCCCTCATCCCCCTGTGTGACATCCCACAGTGTTGGAGGAGACCTGTCCCAGCTTTACACAGATCATTCACAGGACCAGCATGAACCAAGCCCTGTTGAAAAACGAACTTTCTTCCTTTCTGAAATTTAGTTTGTGTAATTTAATGCTCCTGCATGCTGTGTTCCAGCTGTGCTTTAGCTTGGTATCTTACATTGAAGTGATGTTGTGTTAATGCCTGTATGATTTGCATTTTGCATTTACCATTTTGTGGTTCCTTATTGTTTCAACTTTGTTATGAATCCCCATTGCAACTGCTTTAACTGTGTGTTGTGATGGGTGTATCTTGATGAAGTACTGTACGGTGAGAAATGTCTAAGTTATACCTGCAATTCAGTTTGTTTCATTAAAGCCATAAGTAATACAAATGTCCCATTAGTAGATTTCCTTGCATCTCCCCTTAGAGTTCATGTTGGAAAATTTGCAAAGTATTTTAACTTACCATTACTAGTCCGTGCTGCTCCACCCCATACCGATGAGCCATAGGACCACTGCTAATACTGCTTGTTTCTCCCCTGTAATGTAGGGAGTGGCAGGGGCAGTGTAGTCACTGTAACCAGTGGGAGTACTGTGCCTCCAGCCACTTCCACCCCTCCACCCCCATGGGAGGCAGGCGCTTCCTCCTCCTCCTCGCCGAAAATTCAAGTCCGTTCCCACGTGACAACCGTTGCCATCCAGGAGGACCGCACTGATGTCGTCAGGTAACTGCTGCTCTTCCTCACTCTTACTCTCTCTTTCTGTATGTCTTTCTTTTTGTCTTTAGTATTATAATCTGGCAGGGAGTGAAGCTTTATATGAGTTCCCCTTATTGTCTTCTACATTGCTTTTATCTGTTTCTTTGTTTACCTCTATTTATTTATTTATTTGTAATTTATTGCCTTTTTTTCTGTTCTAGAGTAATTTTTAGTGTTAACATGTGTCCTCAGGATGACAGGATGTTCTGTTTGCATGTGAGATTCATTCAATGTCATGATCTCATTCTTCATTCTGTCATTACATTTCTATATGCTTCTTGCAGTCTATTTGAATTGCTCATAGTTAAATTCTATTTGTGTATCCACTTAACATTTACTTTTCATATTACACACACACACACACACACACACACACACACACACACACACACACACACACACACACACACACACACACACACACAGTGGTCCCACAGTTTCCCAAGACTTACAGCCTGGGTGTTGTCTTAGGTTACCAATAACTAATATTGAGTTGAGGACCAGCTATGTACCAAAACTCTTGTAGAGTAACTCATAACATCATTTATGTGTAATGATTCATGGAACTGCCAAGTATAGGATTATTATAATTTCATATATTTTTTTGTCCTATTTACATTTTTCTCACCAATACATAACAAATATGAGCAAGGCTAATATGTGGGTGAGGAGGCATGATTGCTCTTTGATTAGTGTAAGCTGCCCTAATATTTGTCCAGTTAAATTTGGTAAATATCTGGTGGAAACACTTGCATACAGAATTATAATGAAGCCTCTTTTGTTTTGATGTAAGCACAGCCATGATGAAATTATTCTCTCCAGTAAGTCAAACAGAATTAATGATCTAGTAACTTATAAGCATTCTGTTCCATTAACAACATAATGAAGAACATGCAGGACACTTGTCAAACAAGTCTGAAAGGTGGTCACACATGAACTTGAAGCAATTTTTGTTCATTGTAGTAACTCAGAAAAACAATGATTCACCAGGACCATAGTATGAAATGCATTGTCAAACCATCAGTGTCTGGGTATTTCATACTGACTTAGATATATTTTTGATTAGTGCACTTCACCCTGCCAGACTTACTTTTTATCCCAGAGTCTATTATTTCATGACATTGTGCTATGGGTATTGCCACATTCCTATATTTCTTAGCAAGTATGGAACAAATTAGCTCACAGCTTGCATATAACTGCACTTACTGTGAGTTGTTTTTCCTTACCAGTATGCTATTTGTGTTAAGGAAAAGAGTTGCTGCTACCAGCATTAATTTGTTGAGCCAGTACTGTGCAGCACAGGGCTTATTTTTTGTACAAGTTTGTCGTAGTGGTTTCCCCTCCTTGTACAAGGCCATTATGATTATAATAAAATTTGTCAAGCTGCTGTCTTGCCAATATGTACATATCTAATTAGTGTGCAAGGTAGTGGGTAAGAGAAAAAAAATCTGTTAAACCGGTTTCCTTCCATCATTCCATGATAAATAATGTTGTCAAGCATGTTGGCCGTAACTTCCATCACTGACCATTACACATGATAAGTGGGTGCTGTATAACTATTGCTTCTGAAAGGCTGTTTGATTTGAAAGTTGAGCTTTGCATCAACCACATTCCATCTACATGTTATTGCTTTGCTAAAAGTTTATCTCTGTTAAATGTACAGGTGACTGAGTGCTGTTGCTTTGATAACTGCATTGAAGTAAATTTATCCATTATGTCATTCACTTTAGACATGAGGTCTTGTTTGGGCAACCTCCCTTTGATGGGAATCAGCCTGCTGTAAAAATGTTCATTATTTTATTTTATTTCACTTTATTGTTCTGTTTATTTTATTTATTTATTTGACTAGTGGACATTTCCCAAAAGAGACAGCACCTAAAGCAATAGCAACAGAATGCTGGAATGCATTTCAGTGCAAAAGGAATTAGATGCAAATTTTTCAGCAGATTCCTGAAGACCTGAATCATTTTAATGAATGATTATAATAACTATCATTGTATTCATTCATTCATTCATCATTTACTTATTTATTTTCTTTATTTTGAGGAATGTTTGCTGTATCACTCTTATAGGAAAGAATTACATAACTTTAGAGTTTTGATGCTAGATTAGCAGTTCCTCTGCATACTAATATACTAATATCTCCTCTATTATAGTGAGGCAAACCAGCTATCTCTGTCACATAGGTCAGAAATAAGTGTTTTTTCCTTGTTTTCCAAGACATGAACGAAAAGGCAGTTTGACTCAACAACCCAAACTGTGGGAGAGGGTACAGCAAACTTCAAAGATATGGTTTCACAGCAGTTTGACACGGACGTCTAAGTCAAGACGTTAGTCACTGCCGCCATGCATGCACTGCCTTCCCTCAAGCCTTGCAAGGACTCCTGTGACATCATGTGCTTTTATTTTTGGGTTCACATGTAACAGACATCCACCAAGCATCAGAATTCAGTCTTCACATTTTTTCTTTCCTTTCTTTCTTTTTAGTGTAAAAGACACTTTGACAAACTCCATTTTATATCTGTGGAGCAAAGACATGAAAGTGTTAGTTTAGCCATACCCATATTAATGGTGACTGAGATCACTCCTTGACAAAATGTGCCTGCATGTAACTTGTTTATATTGGTGTGCACCATGCATTTGTTATTTATAATGTACATCTTCATTTAAAGCAAACACCAAAAAATGTGGAACCACTGTGTGTACAAACTTGCTTTATTTATGAGTTGTCATTCATCTGATACTTTTTATTTTATTTATTTATTACTTTATTTTATTTGATCTTTGCATGACTGTTTACATTCACACCAAGTAGTGTGGCATAATGGCTTTTTGTGAGAATAATAGCAGAGTTAAAATGCAGTAAGATATGAAATAATTTTGTTGTTGAATGAGATCATTGAACCATGTCACTTCAGAAATCATGCCACCTGCTGCTTGATGGAAGGGTAAATAGTGTATTTCACCTGGCTGGATGCTGCCTCTCTGCTCCTGTGGCTAAAGGAACTCTGATTTGAATTGGCCTAAGCATGAACCTTTATGTTTTCACTTTTTAGTGTTTTTGGTATTTTTATCTTTTATTTTATTATGAATTCAACCTAAGAATGTTGCAAATTATGGTACTGCTTACATTTGTTTACCTATCAGACTCACTGTTAATTTTTTATGAAAAAAAAAAACATTCTTGCTACATTCTTGCAAAGAAATGTGTTCAGTAATTTATTGTATCTGTTCATTTGTAAAGAAAATAATAAAAAGTTATGGGATTTATATGTAAGTATCTGCACCTAATAGCAAGATCATATAGAAGTTGATTCATATCAGTAAATATTTCACATTTTTTTCAATCTTAATATTTTCACATAATTTTATCAATGTTATAAATTAAATAGAATTCAAGGATATGCATAAATTTTAATTATCTCGTATAATATTCTTCTTTGCTTTAAGGAAATGTAATTTATCATGTGGGATCCATAACAGCAGATTTAGGGTTGGCTGTTGTGGCTGTGCTGTGTGGCCCTGCAGGGATTTGTGCATACATCATCACCACTTCATTTTTTACCTCCACACATTCGTTCACCCATTTTATCACTTGGAAGTCCACTGTTCTCCTCCACATGCTGGACTCAGAATTATCTTTTCATGATATTGTATCTCATGGCATTGTTTTGACAGTGTGACACTTTTGTTGATTCATGTAAAGTACAGTTTTGGTATAGATGTGTTAAAACAGTTCCAATTTTGGTCGGTGTTTTGGTTGTCAGTTTGTCATGCGAACAATTTCTTGGTTTTTCTCTTCTCAGAAAGGGTCAAAAGTTGCGCTTTAAGGGCCTTGCCGAGGACCCCCAAAGTGTTACTGACCCGGTGCTTGTTAGCTATAAGGAGATAAAATCCACCACTTTAAGGTAGTGAGCAATCACCAATTTTGTTTGTGCATTCTGCCTGGCATGAACAGTTTTGTTAGTATTTGTAAATTATTAACTAGATTGAAGTTGAGTTTTGGTTGTTATGTCTGATGATTTGATAGAATGTTGTACTGATGACATTTTTTCCATAGTTTTGCAAACTCACATAGGTTATAATGAGTATGAAGTATAGATGGTGTGTCATACATGAGGTTCAAGCTCAGTCATGGACAGTGTTTAAGCAATGAAAGACACACTAGACTGAACAGTTAGCAGATAATGTCATATTGGAACACAAGGATGCATTACATTTAAAGAACAACATAAATCATGAGGTTAAGGCAGAGAGTATTTCTCCCAAGTTTTCCTTCATGACTGAAGTGTTGATGCACCACACAAGTAAAGATTTACTGCCTCAGTATTTTGTATTTTGGTATGTTTTATTTATTTTGGATATTGATTGGACACACTGCTTGTATGTCACAATTTAATCTTTCTCTGAGTTTTTGGTTTGTGTATTGAATCTGTTCCTTTGCAGAATATAGTTAGAATTCTTGTCTGATGAATATTTCAAGTGTTACATGAATTTTCTGCCTTGAATGGATTAAAATCAATGGAAATGTATGTGTGCATGTATGATATAACTAATCTTATTACTTTAGTAAATGTTAAAAGGAAGTGAGATCTACTAACAGATATCACACAAGATTCTACTTGTCAGCTAATTATCAACTGTATGTATATCTGAAGGTAAGAAGTCCAATGGTAGAGTTCTTAGGATTGACCGCTGAACATCTACAGGCACTTCTTTTAAGACCAGCTGAGAAGTGGTAGTAGTGACTAGGAATTATTTCTGTAATTTGTTTCTCTGATACTCATCCTATGTAAGTCAACAGGTAGAAGCAATTGTTTACAGATGGACTTATTGACATTAAACCTCAGAGCTCTTATAATCAACATTGTATTTTAGGTTTTGTAATCATTTATATATTATTCTGGGGATAAGAGAGAACCTATTGGAATATGCAGAGTTAATTGTCCATACATTACTGTAATTCAGGAGAAATATTTGTTTTTACTTTTTTTCTATGTTTGCCTTGGATGCAGCATGATAACTATTCTTGTGGAGTAAGTGTTAAGAAGTATGAAAATTGTTATCTTGAGGCTCAGAATGGTAGAGATGCTGAGTTGTACTTAGTGTTTTCAACTCTCAGAGTTAGAAGTTTGGATTTTTGTTGATTACTGGTATGAGTATAATATTGTCAGGTATTTGAATATCATGCTTCTGGTAATAGTTTATTCATCATAGTAGGTTGGCCTTCTCTGAAATGATAGTCTGATAGTCCTTTAATGAGATGAGACAGACACTGCTCCTCTCCTCTAGCATGCCTCAGGTAGAGAATAGTAAGTAAAGTATAAGAAAGTTAATTTAAGAAACTAGTATAGCACAGTACTATATAAACATTGTATGTGTGTGGGGTGTTTGCATATAAACTGAACCCATGAATGTCAGGTTGAGTCTGTTGTTACCTGTGCTTTACTTGAACTCAAGCTGAGTCCACTCAGCTTAGTCTGATTAGTGGGGACTTACCTTTATCTGGAATGTTGTTCAGGTAGTGAAATGTTAACCTGTTGTCTGGCAATTTGCCTGCTTAGATGACAGGATTTTTTTGACTCCACTATCAAATGAGAGAGGGTTAACCTGTTTCTGGATTTTGTATATTGCCATGGTATTCTTGTAATTATTATTCCTAATGTATTTTGCATATTTTTATTTTATATATGGTAGTTGTCCATTATTAGAAGCAGGAGACAAGGCTCACTGCATAATTAGAAGTATTGCAACAGACCTATTACTAGTACCTTACGCTGTGTTATCTTGTGTGTATTGGTAGATGGAAAGCATAACTCTGTCTCTGGATATTTTTAGGAGTTCATAGAATGTTTCGGAAAATTTCCAGATATGTACAGGCTTTCATTAGAAAATTGTTGGTTTTTGTTTTATTGTTAGAGACTTATGTAGACTAAATGAGGATGAAAAATGGATTTAGAGCACACATGTGCCAATTATAGGAATATTATAAAATAAAAATTGGTGTGATGGTGTGTACTGAAAGAACAAGTGGGGAAAAAAGAACTTACAGGTAGGAATCCAACTAAGCATTGAATTATCTGCCAGTCTCTTATGGTCTTATATGCTTTCATTTACCAGCTGAGTGCATACATTTACCAGAGAAATAATCACTTTTGTCACTGCAGTAGGTAGTGAAATGCTACAAAAATAAATAAATAAAAAAATAAATAAATAAAAATAAATAAATAAATAAAATATAAGAAAATTAAAACTAAATAGAGTGCAAGTTTTCTAGGATAACCCAGCAAAATGTGTAAATAGAAGTGAAGGAAAAATATTATGCATAAAGAAAAATTATGCATACATTATTTAACATTCACTGGATTATTTTATAATCATTAGTTTCTTGGAATTGAGTTAGTTTGCTAATCTGTGTGATAAAAAATTGTACTTTCTTTTTATTGGTATTATTTATTTATTCATTTGTTTATTTTATTTATTTATTTATTATTATTGTTATTATTATTATTATTATTATTATTGTTATTATTATTATTATTATTATTATTATTATTATTATTATTATTATTATTATTATTATTATCTATTTATTTATTTATTTAATTAATTAATTAATTAATTTATTTATTTATTTTATTTTATTTATTTATTTATTTTTATTTTTTTTTTAGTGAGGTGTAGAGACTAATGCTACACCAGCTGAGTAACCCATCTCACATAATGCATAGATAGACAGTTGATGTGAAAATTGCAGACGTCAGCTGAAACATGAATGGTTTAAATAGGTGGCACATGTTGAATCTTAAGTTTCCTTTACTTATGTATTTCACTGAACTCTCTCTCTCTCTCTCTCTCTCTCTCTCTCTCTCTCTCTCTCTCTCTCTCTCTCTCTCTCTCTCTCTCTCTCTCTCTCTCTCTCTCTCTCTCTCTCTCTCTCTCTCTCTCTCTCTCTCTCTCTCTCTCTCTCTCTCTCTCTCTCTCTCTCTCTCTCTTGTGGGGAAATATTCAGTTTTGTTTTTTGTTGTATCAAATTTAGTTACCTCTATAAATCTACAGGAGTAATGTCATTGTATAGCAGAAGAGGCAGTGAGTGAGACAGCTATTGGTAGATGTAAATGTGTAGATACAGAGTTGGAGCTTTTCTCTTCCTGTGATACTCCCATTGTGCCGTGCTGCTGCATTCATGGTTGTGAAGGCTATCATATGTTTCCCCAAAGATTACTGTTGTGAGAGTCATCTCGCTATTTGTTACTGCTCAGCCTTGTTAAACAAATCAGGAATGGTTATGAAAGGCATCCTCCATCTACTCATGGAGTTATTGGCACAGTCTCACTTTTTAGAAGGAAGTAGCCAAACTCATTTATATCCGTAAGTGTTTTTTTTTTTTTTTTTTTTCCCATAATTGGTGTTTGATGTTACC
>NC_087178.1:392500-422500 GCF_035594125.1 Scylla paramamosain
TTTTTCTCCTTCAGAAATGCTGTCCCATCTACTGTGTTAGCATGCTTTTGTTACACAGTATGACAAGACAGTACTGATTTCTTTTATTTTTTTGTAGTGTCTTGTAGATGGGAAGATTCCTAAAAACCACACTTTTTGCTTGCTTTTTTATTTGCTTAAGTTTATTATTTTTTTTTCCAAGACAGTGGCATCTGTTTCCAAGGAGATATTTTATATCATGAAACACAATTTAATGTTAACCATGTAGGAAGCTTTTTATCATTGTTTTCCATGAGGGAGATTGACTTTTCATTACTTTATTCCATTCAAGTCTGAAGTTTCATGAGAGTATTGGCAGCAACTCCTGTTGTTGGGGAGATTGTTGCCAGGGATGGGATGGTGCTTCATTGTAGATTCTCATTGATGATGAGCACTCTCTCACTTCCATAATATTCAGTCAGTGTTAACTCTACTGTGGTTTTGTGTGTGTGTGTGTGTGTGTGTGTGTGTGTGTGTGTGTGTGTGTGTGTGTGTTTACCTAATTGTAAGTTACTGGGCCTGAGCTACACTCGTGTGGTCCCATCTCCATATCAACTCCTGTCCAGTTTTTCTCTTAAAGTTGTGCACACTCATTGCCAATACTACATCCTCACTTAACTTGTTCCAGATTCCTATATTTCTGTGTCGAAAACTATATTTCTTTATGTTACTAAACCATCTTCCTTTTCTTAATTTTTTTTTGCTGTGTCCTTGTGTCAATCTGGTATTTCCTTCTTCCCTTAGCAGTAGTTTCTCATTATCAATTTCTTCCACTCCATTCCACAAGTGTGTGTGTGTGTGTGTGTGTGTTGGCTCCCCTAGTTACCTGCCACTTCAAAGAGAACATTTCTGTCAGAAGTAGCCAAATTGTGGCTAATAAAGTGTTAAGAGTAGTGCTACACCTTCTAAACGAAAACTCTTACCATTAGTATCATAAAAATACTGAGGAAATGGTAAAGGCTGTTCCTTAGCCTGTTGATTGTTACTCTTTTGTCTTTATTGGAAGTTGCCTCCATCTTGTAGCTGCTGAGGTTTGTATGTCATCTACCCATATATAAGTTGTGCTTCTTTCTGTTTATCTGTGGACATGTTTCTTTATTTGTCTGCCATCTTATAAACACCAAAGGAAGAATATTTTAGTTTTTATACTGTTGTAAATTTTATTTATTTGTTCATTTATTTGTTCATTTATTTTTTTGCCATCTGCTGTGATTCATTGGACTTACAAAATAAACAGCAAATGCCTCCTGGGTTGTGTATGGGTGGAAGGAATGCACACTATAGTTTATTAGTGGTTAATGGCTTGTGCTTCCTTGCCGTGTGTTTATTGCACCAGAATAACTAATGTACATGTTTTGTAGTGCTGTGGTATAATTTCAAGCTGTTCCTCATATTTTTATACATAATTGCAGTCCATCCAACACAGATTGTTTTACTTGTCAGCACTCTTTTAGTGAGTGCTATCAGTTCCTGTGGGAAAATGTTTGTAATATGACCTTGACGTAAATATGAGCCATGGAAACAGTATAAAATTTATATGAAGGCAGAATGAATTAGTAGTGTGAAGAATTGAAGCCCTGATACTTGTGGTAAACTTGCTGAGTCTGACATGTTGCCAGTCAGGCCAAGACAATCACCCAGAGTCAGAGTGATTTTTTTAATTAAGCTAAGCTCAGGGCCAGTCATCACTCACTTCAGCTGCCTCTAAGATGCAAACATTGCCACACTTGTGAATCCATACTGCCATTGGGAAAATAGAAAGTATCTATTAGGGTGAGAAGATGTCTCATCCTAGGATAGAATATACCAGTAAGAAAAGAAAACAGAAGATGGTTCGTGGTCTGGAAGAGAACACCAACCTCACTTCTGGAAAAAAAACAATCACCTCATTTGAAAAAAATAAATCACATTTAAAAAACATTACCTGGAATATCAAAAAAATACTAATTGTTCATTGAACATAGAATCAGAGATTATCATTATATTGTAATGGGTTCTTGAAACCACCAGCAATTAGTCAGTGATGTTCAGAGTGTGTCAGAAAGGTCAGTAATTAGCAGTAGAAGATAATTGCTTTGTGATTTGTTTTTTGTGTTGCAATAGATGATGCAGTGGTGCTCAGGCTTGATATGATGCATGTGCTGTTGTGTGGCTTTCACTGAAACTTGTCATGTTATCATCTTGATTTCTGTTTGTTTCTTCTTCTTAGTCAAAATCAGGTACTTGGACTTCCAAGGCTTGCATTTACAAATCAACAATAGATTGAAACAGACAATGCAATTCAAAATATTACACATGCTTTGAAATTGTGTATGCATCTTATGATCATCATACCTGTAAAAGAATGGCAAAAAATATTCTTTATACACACACACACACACACACACACACACACACACACACACACACACACACACACTATTATAATACATCTCATCAAATCATAAAAAATAAAAGGAGAAGTAATGAACAATGATTTTGCATGCAGTGTTAGTTTCTACAAATTAGCTTATGGTTTTTTCTCATGTGTAGTATTAGTGTGACTTTAAAAGATAGTCATCAGTGATGTTGGTTGCCTGGAACTGTGATTTAAAAGTTAATTGTAAAGATTTAAGGTATTTAACTGCAAGCCTCAAATTCAGTATAGTCATGATCAGTAATATGAGTGTTTCACAAACCAAGGGATTCTGTGAGAGGCGATGGAGCTTATCTGGATGTGGATTGTGTGGTGCTATGTTGCAGTTGTTGTCATATCATGAATAGTCTGATATGCTGGATATGGAGTTCAAACTTCATTATCCATTTGATTTATTCAAAAGTTTATAATTACATAATTTAATTTACAATGGACTGATTTTTAATTTGCAGCCAGAAAAGGAATAGTTGAGGCAAAGATGCTGAATACTTTAAGAATTCAAAAGGTAGTCTCATAGTTTTAAGCAATATTGTAGAACCAATTATGACATCACATTTTTCTCCTGGTGTTTTTTTAAAACTAATGGAGCATGTATGGAGTCAGTAAGGAAATCACAAAGTAACAATGAGCCTGAATTCCTTTAACCTCTCCTGAAGATGACTTATAAAAATTAGTCCATTGTTGAAAGTTGATAATTCTCTGGAACTATTTTCTATTGGAATTTGAAGTGCTTTGGAATTTGTATTATATTGTCATGAGTTGTTAGGCTTTCATTTCTGAGATTGGTTGATGTGATAGAGAGCTGGACTCTCCTTGGTAGAGGAGTTATCAGACAGGATTGCAAGTGCTGCTAGGCATGAGGTCAGAAAGTTATTAATATTACCAATTTCTATATTGCAGTGAGTTTGCACCAGGCATCCATGTCAGTTACACTTCAAGGGCTAGACACTGGTGACTAGCAGGCTCTTTGGGCAGCCATAGTGCCCTCTACTGCTCTCTCTGCCTCTCTTCTTCCTTCAGTGTGGTTTACCTCTGCGTGCTGTATACTTGTAGCAAGGTGCTTCAGATCTTCACAGAGCTGAATTCTGTAGCTTTCTCTCACTCCATCAGATGCTCTATACTGTGGTCACACTTGTCATTCATTGGCTTTGCAACGCCATGCGCACAAAAGACAAGCTACGATGTTTCATGTTGACAGTTAAAACGTATCACCTTTACCAATGTCACTTGGCATTGGCCAGCTCGTACTGCCACGAGAATTCAGTCGGTCGTGGTGGTCTGTAGCAAATGTTATACACTTGAATGTGTAAGTAAGGTCCTTGGAGGTAATGGCAGGAAATGTTCACTTTTATTCCATCGTGGGGACAAAACCCAAGCCTTAAAATAAAATGGTTTAATGTTTTGGAGAATATTTTTCTCCATTATTGGGTAATGTGTGCTTTCAGCTTAGTTCACTAAGCTGACTGATGCATAATACTTGAGAACTGTAAAGTATTGTTGTATGAAGTGTAGCCAGGTAGATATAGTTGTTATCTGCTCTATTCTGAAATAGTATGATTTTCTGATGGACCTGTATAGTGGGGGAGAAGACATTTAATTCTGTTGAATATTTTCCACGCTGTTTATATGCAATTGATATTATATTTGGCAGGATGTAAAGGTACCTGGCCCTCTTAAATACTTGTGCTTAGTTTGCTACTGAGACAATCCATTTCAGTATTGTTTACTTACCATTGAGATTAGGTCAACTTTCAGTAAAAAAAACTATTCATTAGTTTGTTAGACAACAGTTTGGGCAAGGCCTCCATAACCATATAGTGGGGTGCTAACTTAACTTGCATTAAGGGATGAGAATATTTGGGTTTAAGAAATATATCAACAGTTCACTCTTTCATTTACCTAGAATTGTTGAAATGTTGACTCATTCAAACTATGACCAAAGATAAGTAATGAATGAAAGGTCAGTATGTCAGTTGTTTATGTTCAACTTTCACATGTTTGTTGCCAAGTTAGGAGCCATGGGCTGAATAAGAATGAATGCTACAGCCTCCAACAAGGTACCTTTCATTCACTGCCGCCTTGTTACTGTACAGTATGATATTAAAAAGTGGTTGACAGTTATAGTTCTTGATGTATATTGTGGTTAACTATTTTTTAGAGCTCAAATACATGATTTTGTAAGTCTTATCCAACGCAGCTTTTTACAATAAATGTCCTACATGGTGATGTGTACTTGTGCTGTATTACTGTCTTGTGAGGTGATGGGTGGATGTGGGCTGGCTGGCTGGCTGCACTTTCCCTCCTCCACCAGTTGTCACAGAACAGCTGACTGACTGGGGAAGAGTAAACCATCCTGAGTAACTAGCAGAGATGCTGAATAGTTGTCATCCATATAAAGCATATTTGTCTCATAATTTGATTTTCCTAGTGTTTGTTTGATACAAGGTGTGCCCTCAGGAAACAACATGTGTCTGAGCACCATACTGTTATTTTTCCATGTGAGAGATTTTGCTTATATTTGTTGATGCAAAATGTGTAATGAGTACTGTAATTACATCTATTCCACAAACCAGTTAGAATATACTTTATTTTAAATATTTAGTGTTTATTACTACCATTGAACTAATTTCTGGAAGTCACAGCCATGTGAGCCTTAACTACAAAGAATAGTTCAAGGTCATGGGACCAGCTCATAGAGATTTCTATTCTTTAGTAATTAGTGTCTATGAGTAGCCATGTGGGCGTGTGAATGACTCCTGCCACACCACTGCCCAGGACCAAGTGAGTCCCACTCCCGACACTATGCAAGCTTGCTTTTGTCAGTTTGTTTTACCTTCAAAGTAGCTTGTCAGTATTACAATAGGTAGTGTCTCATCCACTTCATATATACGTATACTAAAAGAAGAGATCAGTAAATGAAGACGGTGCCATATGACTTTGTAGTGGCTCCTGTTTCAAACAGTCATCTACTAAATGAAGGAAAACTGTTATGCCAGGAATTTAAGTTTTAAATACTGATTAGCTTATGAACTCATATTTTACCATTGTTTTAAAAGACATTTATTTATTTATTTATTTATTTATATTTTTTGTTTGTTTATTTATTTTTAATTAATTAATTAATTGATTGATTAATTAATTAATTAATTAATTTATTTATTTATTTATTTATTTATTTTTATTTATTTATTTTTTTTTATTTTTTTTTTTTTATTGGCAAAGGCAAATGGCATTAGGCATGTGGTTGCAGGGGCTTTTAAGTATTACTAGGAGTATTTGTGGCTCCTGCAATGAGAAGTAACTTGGAGGAGGCCTTCCAGCTCAGACTGCCCATCCCTTCACACAAGTGTCTTGAGTGCCAGCTTTATATAGGCGAGTGTTATATGAAGCTGGCTGTATCTCAGTGTACTGTATCTCTGCTGTGTTCTCGTACATATCTGTGTCAATAAGATAACTGTACGTAGCTGAGAGTAGGAACTATGTCTACCACTCCTGTTACCTTCTCTTGTTTTGAATGCCAGCTGTTGTGTGTGGTGATCTAGGAATCTCATCCAAGTTTTGTTCTATAGCAGCAAAGGCTCATTTGGGTTCATTGTGTTGAATCTTTGACCTGTGGAATGCTACTATGGTTACTTTTTAAGTTGTGAAGAAAGTTAAATGTGTTGGGGCTTTATATTTATCAGTAAGGAGAAAGTGAGACAAATCTACTGAAATTTCACTAATATAAAACATATATAGGATTAAACATTGACCAATGGAGAATTCTTCATTATCTTCTGAAGTGATCATTGCTTTATACATTTAGCTTGGATACCAATGTGATAGTCATACACACTTGAAAGACTCCTATACGCTTAGAATGGGTTGATTCATGTCAAGGCTTGCAGTACACATAAAACACTCATTGTTTTGACATAGTGATGATTATGTCCTCAAAGGAATAGTTCACTCACTGTTGTTCATAGAATATGTGAATAACGATGATGTGAGTGGTTAGAGATGGATAAGTGGATGGAAGGCTGCTGGCTTTGTTATTATTTATGCTTCAGTAAAGACACTAGCCTCTTCATCATGCACATGTGAACAGATTATCAAATGACATAGCTAATGTATGCTTGAGAGAGAGAAAGAGAGAGAGAGAGAGGGAATGTATGTGGGAGGGAGGGAAGGGAAATTGCCACCATAACTGTGCATTAATCTAAAGTAGTTTAAGCTATATTAGCATAATAAGTATACCTGTATGCAAGTTTGAGTGCATGTTATGAAATGCTCTATAAAAATTACACACTTTAGGAGAATGTCAGGTAATGAGAAATGCTGCTTTTGCTGTTCTCTTTCATTTGTGTTGAGGATTGAGTCTGGCTAGCAAAAAGCCACGCATCATGAAATTTGCGAGTGCCTGATGTGTTAGTCTGAGTCCTGGAGGTGGCAAAGCTGTTGGTGGTTAATCTTCAGGATGAGACAGAGTATAACTAAGTTTTAAAAGTGTGTAATGTAAACAGCTGTTTCTGTATTGAGTAGTTATATTTATAACTTTTTCTATGAAAAAGTACAATGTCCCTGTAAAACCACAACTTTGGTGTGGTTGGGAAAGTTGAAAAGTATGAATGTTGTTCTTGACAAAGACTGTGTTGCTTTACATATCTTCTGTGATTGGACTAGTGATGCCAAGGCAATAAAAAAAGTACTCATTTAACCCACTGCTTGAGTAATTGTTGTCCTGCAGGAGAGGGATGATTGGGCCTGCATGCTAGGTAGCCTCACAGGGAAGCCTCTCGGAAAGGTGGACCTCACCAAAGTCTGAGTGTTTAGTTTGTTCATTAACTTTATTTTCTTATGAAGATGAACCTTTCAGTATTGTGATGATGAGCAAGAAAGGAGACGAATGAAAGATTTCTGTCTAGCACTTGGATCACATGGATCTTTATATGCAACTTCACCTTCTGAATGTTCTTCAGTAACAATCATATTCAGACTGCTTGAAAGCTGTGAATTATTACACTTAATTCAGTACAGAGTTATGATTTAAAAGGGAAGTGTAAATGTATTGGCTTTGTTTGGTGTCATTTTCTCCATCTTTGTTAAAGCATTACCATTAACCAGCCTTTCCTTACAACTGATACAATTGGATTGTTCAGCTTTCTGTGAGTTCAGTTACATTTTGGATAACATCTTGAATTGCTAAATGTATTGCTTCCAAAAGGCTACAAACCCAATGCTTTGAAGGGATTCAATTATGACCAAGCTTTGTATAATCCCCTGGCTCAAAACTGAACTATTACCAGTCAGTATATGACAGCCACCCACACCCATAACTTAACCCATCACCTCTCTGATAAATTATGGACCTGAACTTGCTTTGTAATTTTTAAAACTAATCAATGTTCATTCAAGTGCCATTTAATGAAGCAATAATGTTATGCACCTGGTTTCCCAAGTTGTTGGCTAGCTTTATGAAGATGAATTCTGTCACTGTCATTAGTTTCTCTCATACAAGTAGTACGTACACAAGCATCCTTGGTGAAGGCAGTACAGTCTCCAGTAATACAGCTTTGCCCCAGGGTGGGGCTTGAATTTAGCACATGATTTTTGTTGATTAAAGAATTAACAATTTCTTTTGTAATTTACTAGCAAAAATTTTGCACCAGAGATGACGTAAGGAACTTTAATTGTTCTACATTTTGTACCAACCAGTGGAAACAAGACTTCTAGTAAATCAGATTAGAGAATTTATGCAACATTAAGGTTGGCACTTTAATCCTAAAGTAAATTACTATGATTAAAAACATTACTGTTATGAAACTAAGTATGTTGGGTTAAAGGGTGACTGGCTATATACAGGAAGATGAACCCAGGTTCTCAAGATATGGTTTGATGTAGAAGTGAGTGCTGTATGAAACAACCTGCTTCATGGGACGCGTGTTCAGGAGAAATGAGTCTCCACCAGAGGCTTGTAGGATTATGGAGAGAAGACAGGCCACACATGAGATGAACCAAGCCCATCACTGCTGTTCAAGTTCAGCTTTCCTAAATTGTTTAGCATCCCAGTGATATATTAACAGCTGCATCATGATGTAACATTATACATCATTCAAAACTGGCTACCAGTGGATCTGGATATCTTTACATCATTCAAAACTGGCTACCAGTGGATCTGGATATCTTTACATCATTCAAAACTGGCTACCAGTGGATCTGGATATCTTTACTTGTTCGAGAGTATCACAAGATGCTGCTGCTACTACACTCCTGCCTGCATCCACTTATACTGCGTACTCCAGTGTCATTGTTTGGTTTGGCATAAGTGCACAATTGTGGCTTTTGCAAGAATCTTATCTCATCTCAGAATTATAATTGAAATTACATAACATTCCTTCAGATTTTATCATGAAATTTGCTATGTGGTGCATCCTCAACAACTGTAATATGAAGAACAAAACATTGTATGCATCAGAGCACAATGAAATATAATTGTTCTCTCAATGCACCATTCTGCACTGGTGCTTGTTGCTGTTATTGCTGTATATTTATTTATGATTTAATGTCTGGTTTTCACTTTACCCAGGATATATAAGACAACCCCAAGGTTTGGGTGATTCTTGTATTACTAAAACATGTATCTTATAACCCAACATAATGGTACATTTAACTCAGAAAGTGACCATTAATGTATCTACTGTATTTGTTGACATATAACTAGCATTTTCCCCTTCCCTCCTTGAAAATATGCCCTTGAAATTACCCTGTGAGATTTATTCTAATGGTAAACGTGATTTTTTGGGAGGGAAGGTCTGTTGTGATTGCTGTTGTAACAAATTTTTCCTCCCTCAACTTGAGAAAAGCAATTTTATGATATTACAATATGATTATACTGTATAATGTCTTGACATTTTTTCCTCATACCATATAATAAACAAAAATTCAAGTTTAACCTGCAGTACTCAAACTTGAATTAAAGTTTCAAGAGTGGTATCTAGAATAGAAACCATTTGATGAGAGTTGTACTGTATGTTTTGTGTTCACTGTACCACACACCAAACCATTCTAAGTTAGCAGATATGTTTTCAGTGTTACATCTAAATATTCAAACTATAAATTTTCTCTTCTACACTCACAAAAAAAAAAAGGTATTGTAAACCACAGTAGAAAGGAACATTAAAATATATTATTGATTGTGATCTATCTCCAGATAAAAGCTGAGTGTCATACTTTATCACAAGAAGTCACTGATGCCAAGCTTAGGAAACTCTTCACATGACTAAATTCACTCTCTGTCAGACCTCAGTAGAAAAAAAAAAAAAAACTATATATATATATATATATATATATATATATATATATATATATATATATATATATATATATATATATATATATATATATATATATATATATATATATATATACACACACAAAATCACTTTGGTAGGTTAAATGTTGGTCACCTAAACTTCCTGCCTCTGTGCTTATGACCCTTACTTTTTATATGTAATTTCATTCTGAAATATGCTACAAAACTGTATAATTGAGGTATGACATTATAGAGGACAAGATATACTATATTTAATTTTAACAGCATTCTATATTATTTTTTACCCCTCCCTTTTAAAAACTACAAATTATTTTCTTCCTGAAATTTGCCATAAAAATTTTACTGCATATTATTTGACAATAAGTGTTATATGCCAGTTAATACAGTACTTATTAATTTTATTTATTTAATGGTTTGTGAAAATATTGTTTGTGAGAACTTGTAGCTTTGAAAATGAGTGGCAAGCGGCAGGTGGGAGGGGGCAAGAGAACAATTATTTTATCCAGTGGCTTGTTTTCCTGGTGGTGTGTGATTGGTGGCAGCTTGACTGATTAAAAGCATTCCACTCCTTAGTTTCTCTCATCATATATATTTTGTAGTCATCATAGAGGACAGACAGTCTTGTAGAGCATTAGTCTGTTTAGGTGCAATACATGGAAGTAGGTTTTATAACAGCATCTCCTACACTTCATGTCTGTTGTTGGGCTGCTACTCAGTGCACAGTTTGTTTGTCAGTATTTAATTGAACCAAAAGATTGTTATCCCATCTCCACCTGGTGTTTAGCTTTGTTGTTAGGGCAGGTCTGTTTCTGGTCCAGGTGAAGTGTTTGTGGGATGTGATGGAAGACTTCAAGCAATGCAGAGAAAGTGGGTTCCAGTAATCTAGTGTGAATCACATCCGACTTTGGTCATAATTCTCAAACGTCTTCCTTTATGGCTGTAAAATCACCCTCCTCCTGCTCCTCCAACTTCAGAGTTCCTTGTGTTGGAGAAAACTATTCAGAATCCATCAGTGCAGCTTATTCAGTGAAGCTTCATTGAAGTTAATTTTATCCTCACATGTACTCTATTCAAAACATTTCTCTGGTCATTGTCACGAAACTGAAGCTGACTTGCTATCCTGGGCTTGATGCGACGCTATGATCTTACTGACTTGCTTGTCATATTTCCCAAAACAAGGAATAATCTTAGTTTGTAGCCATGTAGGATAAGATGGTCTTGCATACAATAGCCAGACACCCTTAATTAGAGGATTATACAGAGTTAAAGCCTGATGTTTCAGCCGACATAACTGCTTCTGGCTGGGTAACAATTCACCAGGTCTATACATATATATTTTTTTTATTTACTTTTTTCCCACTTATGAGTGATAGATGGAGATGTTGTCTGTGTATGTGTCAAGTTTGTCCCATTACATTGTCCAGAAATCTTGTTTGTCTTGTGATGATGCCACTTGTTTGTAACATGATAGAGTCAATCTGAAGTAAACAGAAATGTGGATACTTTCTATCTTTCTTTATCCATAAATCACACAAGGAATCATCACTATTTACTGCATCTGGTTGTAAGTCTGTCATTTCCTGAAGTATTGTTATTATTCAGGATAGTTTTGAAATTAAGTATAAATCATTGATTGATTTCTGAAGCAACAATAGAGTACTTGGACAATTATTACTGATAGTTTTCAAATTGAATATAATCTACTGATAGTTTTCTGAGGCAACAGTAGAGTATTTTTAGGATTATAGCTACTTTAGTCAGTCTGTATGGTGTTTATGTTTCAGTAACAAAATATTGTTGTGCATTTGAAAACAAAGCTTTATCAGGGCCCAGTAAAACAAAGACAATGATCATGTTGCAAGATTTGAAGGTAAATGGATTGAGAGAAAAATATGCAGCTACAATGAGAGATGAAGGAATGGGGCAGGTGGTGTGCTGGAAACAGGCAGTCATAATAAGGGATGGAGAAATGGGACAGATGGTGTGATAGAAATAGGCAGTCACAATAAGAGATAGAGGAATGTGGTGGGTCAGAATAAGAGATGGAGAAATGGAGTTGGAGGATATGCTAGAAATAGGCGGTCACAATAAGAGATGGCGCTGGTGGTGTGCTTGTTCCCCTTCAAAGTCATCACAGATATAAAGTTCCATTAAAATGGAAGCCTTTGGGTTGGCCCTATGGCAGGGTGAGTTCAGGGTGCAGGTTCTGGAGTGGGTGCCCCAGTGCTAGTGGATTGCTACTGGTCATTGCTGCGGTGAGTACGAAATTGATGCTTTCATTACATTTTGAAAAATGTTTTAGTTTGTTTTAGTTTGTGTGGTGATTTTAGTGCCTTTTTTTTTTTTTTTTTTAAAGCTTGTGCTTTCATTCTGTGGAATTTTGTTTTTATATGAATATTCTAGAGCATTTTAGATTCAAATATAAGGAAGCTTGATGCCATAAGTTGGTTTAACCAACTTATGGCATCAAGCTTGGTGAGTGGGATGTGTTCAGCACACTTGCACCATGTGTGTGCATTATTACACTTTTGTTCTGCACACCCATACAGTACCATCTGCTGTTGTTTTGTTGGGTCCTGAGCAACTGTAAAGTTGAACTCCATTGCATTGTTTTTGGATAGGATTCTTAACTGTATTTTACACAAGGAGTAAGTCACAACAAATAAAAAAAATATCTTCCTTACAGCTGCAGTGTGAAACTTAGTTTTGAACACTGTTCTTTTGAGCTTTTCCTTCTAATTATTAAAATTTTTTGCTCTTTTGGTATGAAGTTTATTTGATTGATTTTTTGACAAGAATAATTTGGAAACTTATTCAGGATAATAATAATCTAACAAGGTTAAGTATGAGGCAGTATTTTTAACAATACATACTCATACACATACATACACTTGTGCACAAGGTGGTGGTTATAGAACATTTGTTTGAACTTTCGATTTTAATGATTTGTGTTGAATGTCCTGATTTCTATGTTGAATGTTGCTTGCTTTCAGATATGACCTATATGTTGTTATTTTTTTTGTTTGCATCATATATTTTTGCTGTGCTTGTTTGAATGGTTAAATTTGCTGCTGGAACGTGATTTTGTTTTGATACCAAGTTTCTGGTATGACTATACATCATATTAGTGGTTCTTGTTTTTCCAGAAGCAGCTGCACAAGCGCCAGAGCTCATATACCCACTTCACCCTGACCATGGAAGTGCATGACGAATCACTGGAGTATGTGTGAGGTACTGGTGCCTCATGGTGAGGGGGAGGTGTGCTGCCTCTGTGCTGGGGGTGCCCAAGTACAAAGGGGATGTGGTGGCACTTGTAGTTATGCTAGTCATTATGTGTTTGGTCTGCAGGCTCATGTGGATTGTAAGATAGTACCTAAGAACATAAGAAAATAAGAGAAGCTGCAAGTAGCTAATCAGGCCTACATGTAGCAGTCCCTGAAGTATACAAATGGCAGAGAGGTTATTAATAAATCTCAGTTAGAGGTTACAACTAGTTACCATCATTTTAGCATCTGTTTATACTTGATGAAGTGCTCAAGCTGACTGATACTTTTATCTTACTAAATATGTCTACTTGGATTACATTGCTAATTAGCAAGAGAAAGATGAACTGTGCTTTTCAGTGGAAGACTTATGATTGAGTTTCCTTACCTTATAAAGTTATTCCCCAGACAACACAATAAGAGATGTGTGTGGTGAAAGTCAGTTGTTTGTAGTGGAGAGAGAGAGAGAGAGAAAGAGAGAGTCTAGGTTATTTAGTCATGGAAATAATAAAACATCCTTTGAAATTTCCATAGTATAGTACAAGAGAACTTGTAATATGAAGCAGGTATAGTTGAGGAAACAAGGAAGGAGTGGATGGATCATAGCAAGACACAAATATAGTGTTCTTGAAAACAACTGGAACAACAGAATACATTAGTCATAAGATTTAAAAGGACTTTATCAGTGAAATTCTCTCTCTCTCTCTCTCTCTCTCTCTCTCTCTCTCTCTCTCTCTCTCTCTCTCTCTCTCTCTCTCTCTCTCTCTCTCTCTCTCTCTCTCTCTCTCTCTCTCTCTCTCTCTCTCTCTCTCTCTCTCTCTCTCTCTCTCTCTCTCTCTCTCTCTCTCTCTCTCTCTCTCTCTCTCTCTCTCTTTTGGCACAAACATTCTTGAGTCAGCAGTAGTAGGAGGGAGGAGTGTGTTGAATAGTGAATCACTCCCTGTGAGGGCAGCATCATCCCCACATGAGCACCAGACTGATTCTCTCCAGCCTCTAGTGATTTATCTTGCACTTCATGTTGGTCAGTGCCTGGCGTGTGTGTGTGTGCGCGCATGCCTGTCTGTCTAGCAACTCCGTCCACACTGTGTATGCGTGTTCGTGCATGTCCTCCACCTGTCAGCCTCAAGCCACCAACTCTGCTTCATGTTTGTTCACTGTTTGCTTTAATGTTAATGAAGCTACCATTATTATTTATTTTTTTAAGCTTTTGTTATGCTATTGCTTGTACATTCATGGATCATATTGATTCCTGGAGTAGATATAAGTTGTTTTGAATTAATTTCAGAGATTCCTGCTTCTTGGAATCCTGTTATGCATTCATCATTTTACTTATATGCTAATATATTAAATTTTGTAGTGGTATCTTAGTGTCTCAGCTTAGCAACAAGTATCTTAATGAATGACAGAGTGGTTACATGTGTGTGTGTGCACTCTCCAAGTAACCATGTTACCTGTATCAGGGTATGTGCTCGTAGCAGAAATACTCCAGCCACTCTGTCAGCTGTCATGGCATTGTGTTTGGGAAAAAATACATTGGAAGTATATGAGGAAGTGTGAGTGTCATTCTTTAGCTGTGGTGAGTGCTGGTTCACGATTGCCTTGAGTTCATGTCATCATGCTGTTGATGAAAGCATGTTTTTATATATTTCTTAATAAAGAATGTGAAGGACAAAGCAGATAGTTCCTGTGATTACTAAATATGTAAATGATATTCATCCTGTTCATTGGTGTGCCTGGTATATTTTACTGTAGAATTTGAATGAAGGATTTCTTTTCAAAACCTGATCATATTGAAAGTAAAAGAGATACTCAAGTCATTAATAGTAAAGGCAAGGGTTCATATGAATGAGAATATATTTGTGTAAAGTTACACACTGATTAAAGTTTGTATTCATAATGACACATGCTGTGAGCAACAATTTATAGATTGATTGACAAAACTAGAAGGAAATTGTTAAGAAAACAAGAATGTCACTTGTTTGTAATGGGGAATCATTACAATCATTGTGTCTCAGTTCTGTTCATAGTTGTTGTTCGTGTGTAGTCAGTGTGGTAACTCGTGAAACTTTGATGATGTATTAATTCACTATTGTTTTTGTGTACATTTTATATATATATATATATATATATATATATATATATATATATATATATATATATATATATATATATATATATATATATATATATATATATATATATATATATATATTAGACACACACACACACACACACACACACACACACACACACACAAGGTATTATAAAGTCTATATACAGAGGTCCTCCTGTGTTCTCAAGTACATATAATAAGTAATACATCAATCTGTATTACTAAAATTTTTATTCTGAGCTTTGAGATTAAACAGCTAAAGAGACTTATTTATTGTAGGAATTTTTATATTACTGAGCAGAGTAATGGTGGACTCATTACATACTGATAAATACACAAAGAAAATACATGAATAAATCATTGTTATATGTATATCGCTGCTTTTTATTACTTGTGTAAGTGTGTCGAATGATTTAATCATATCAAGATCCCTATAGGTGGAAAAACTAGGCACAGCAGCCTACTGAAAGCATCTTAAAGGTCAGCTTGCAAATTTGCTAAAATTTGTATTATTGTGTTCATGAAATACCAATGGAGGAGGAGCATGATGTTTGGTAAGATCACAGTTTTACTGTATTCTCTTAATTTAAGAACTTTTGATTAATCTTTAGTTGTTTCTTACTCTTACTCCTCCTTGTTCTATACTCTTAGCAAACCAATACAAGGCTTTTTACCCATCAGAGCACAAAGCTCATGTTCATGAGAGGGAGCTGTGCATGATTAAAACTCTGGAAGACTGTATTAGTGTACTTAATAACTTGAGATGCACAGTGTGTGTGTGTGTGTGTGTGTGTGTGTGTGTGTGGAACAAAGATATTGAGTTGAGTGGTGTGTACTCAAAAACAATGTTTTTCACAGACCCACCTGTAGTCTGCTTTGGCCCTTTGGAGCAGAGATCCACCACAGCCCAGTGTTGCCCCTGCCTCAGCCAGGACCACCAACTGGGCCATCAAGAGGGGCGACATTCTTCTGACTGCCACTGAAATGCCTCACACAAACCCTCTCATGGGAAAACTTCCTGCATTCCATGTTGTATCAGCTTCATAAAGTGTTGGCTCCAGTGACATCACATCTATGTATGCTGTACTTTCACACTATTGACATAGTGTAGAAGTGAAAGAAAAACCATTGGTGATAACCCAGACTGAAATTTATTACTGAGCTTGTAAATTTCATCATTTAGTGAAAGATTTTAATGATGAAACACAACCAAAGATAAAGTAAAGGTTTATGTGAAATAGGAAATCCTCAAACCACATTAAAGAAATAGTGAAATGTATGCATTTTGTGTGTGTATGTGTGTGTGTGTGTGAGTGAGTGAGTGGTTGTTATTAAAACTTTATCTCTGACTATTTTGACCTCCATTATGAAAATGTTTCTCTCTCCAGTGAGATATTGTTAGTGAGATAAGTTGTAGTATTTGTCTTTTGGAATGGAAAGGCTCTCATGTTGAGAACTGCTTCCAGAAAATTATACTTTCTTAAGTTCAATAGTTAGTATGACATCTAATTTATTATCTTAGTAAGTATTGATTGTTGTTGATTTCTGTTTCACAGCATATTTCTTTCCCTTGGCAGAACATACTAAAAAGTTATTTTGGTATTTCTTATTGAATTTAAAAGCTGTTCTCTGTTGATATTCTGACATAAACTCTCTATTTTCACAATCTTACATTTGTTTAAAGTTTATTCAGTCCTATGATATTTCATACATAGTAAAGCAAGTTCCAAGAGTGAGGAACAAACCTGAACTATTGATCTCCATAATTGTTTAAATTTTTCACATTCCCGCAGATGCATCTCACATATTTATTGTTTAACAGTAACTGAACAGGCAAATGTTTTTAATATTTCATGTATTGTTAAATAGTATTTTGATATTTTGTCTCAGCTACTGGAACAAAATGAGTTTACTTGCCTATTCTTACGTGGTGTACCATTTCATCTGCCCCTTTCCTTCTTGAAATTAAATGGGAGAATTTTTCATCTCTTTCCAGGCATGAATGTTTTGTAAACAACATCCCTTGTAACCCTCAGATTGTACTACTCTTTTGTTCTTGTGTGTCATCCCAGTTCAGAGGTAGTGTTGACCTTGTATCCACCAAGGATTCATGTATCAGGTATCTTTATGTATCACAGAGGCCTCAGTGTGATACATCCTGCATTATTATTCATGAGAAAAGAAAAAAGAAAAAAATGATTCATGGTAATATTCAGCTGTGTATTTTAAATGAAGTTATGTGATATATGTAAATCTTTCCTGACAGATTGACTTCATTCAGGCTCTCAGAGTGTATACAAATCCCACCCTTGCGTGATGGACTGGCTGGCACAGTTTAGCTCGCATGATTAAGTTAAAATGGATCTATTTGAATTTTTATTCTTAATTTTATCACATTTTCCTAAAAGCATGCAATTTTTCGCCATGATTGGCAAGAGAACCTGCAGAAATTAAATTTAAATTATATTGATTGCAGTAATTCATTCCAAAATTATGTGGATTAAATGTGGATTAAAATGTCATCTTGTATCTCTTTACTTGATATGAATTAGTTTGGTGCATATCAGTGTTGCACTTACTCTTATGAGGATGAACAGAATGCAGCTCAGGTTATACCTCATGCAGTGATTATTGTAGTGAATCTTGGTATTCATTTTATGCTCATCTTTCCTCTTCCCATTGGGTAAGAAATAGTTGATGAACACTTCATTTAGAAAAAGTGTGTGATAAGTTAGATGCATAGAATTAAAGATCATTTAAGTATGAAGTGAAAGAGTTGATGTAACAGCAACACATATGGCCCTCCTCAAACCTTGTGCCTTCTTGTTTTGAATCACTCTTTACTTTAATATAATCTCACAGCTCCTAATATACACTTAGAAAAGTCTCTTAGCCACTTTTCTTGTGAGTGTGCTCTAATTCTTATAGGATTTAAAAGACTAAGCTACCTTGGGTCATATTAAAATCAAGTGATAAATATAGTGTCAGACATGTATAATTGTAGACTAGTTCAGTGCTCTTATTGTGAACTATTCTTGTCTCTAAGCTGTGTCTGTGTCTCTGAGAGATATGTGTAAATAGAAAGATGTGTGCTAAAGCATAATTGTATATATGTATTATTTTTAATTTGTTTGTGATTACATAATAAGATCATGTGCTGTTACATAATTGTTATGTTTTTAAATAGTAATATCATGTACTGTTAAATTATTGTGTTATCGTGTTTTCATGACAAATACTCATATCATAGTGACCATAGTTCAGTTATTGTGTACCATTTTCAGCCAGTAACACTTGTAATATAGATACATTGATTCACCAGGCCTATACATTGTATTAGGTATTGGATTACAAGTAGCATAATAACTGAGGTGGTAGTTCAGAGATTCATCAGTGTTATGAAAAGAGAGACAAAAGTGTTGAGATGTAATACACAATACATATTTCATATTTTCAGCCACTGGGCTTCCAGAAGCTATTTAACAAAACTTTGCCATTTTTTTGTTAAGGAAGATAAATTACACAAAATGTCAAACAACATATTATTCAATGTGATGAACATTTTCAGGAATTTTTAGTCAGTCACAAAATTAATGACTGCACTTCTGATGAAATTTGTCACAAGTGAGGAATGTTTATGTGATTGATTACTTTGCCATGTATATTGGATATTCATTTATTATAAAGAATTTGGATAATCAAAATTATGCTAGTGCTGCAGAATATATTTATGCTGTTAGTATAAAAAAGCTGACCATGGTACAGATAAATAAAATGCAAATACAGCATATAAGCTGTGGAATATCCAGTGCTTCAGTCTTCCTTCAAGTAACATTTTCATCGCATCAGTCAAGACACAAGCCCAATGCACACCAGGAGTTGAAGCTTACATTATAATGTAGAAGGCAATGATACACAAGCTACATCATATATGCACTATAATTACATGTAGTTGAATGCATTTTTGAGCATTCCATATACATGGAAGTTGCCTAAGTATTTCTGCAAAATACAGTATGTTGTTTCTTATCCAATCAATGATGCTTGCATTCAGATTTTGATGAGTTACTTTGAAGGAGCATTGTGTTAATAATGATAGCAGCAAGACTATTGCTAAGACTGAACACTGCCATCAGATGGCTGTAGGCTGGACTAGGCAGAAACATGCATATCAGCATGATAAACCCATATTTTTCAGCACTACCACTAACACAGCACACACTGCATCCCAAGATGTGTACAGGTCATCAGGGACATATTCATGATCTTTAGCAAATGTTGTCAACATGATGCAAGTGTTATCATTGCAACTGTGAGTTGCTCTTTTTGTGGATGCTATTAATCATACATGTATTATATGTACAGCAAAAGGATTTTAGTACAAAAGTACATGGGCATCAGACACAGTGACACTAGTTCTTCACTATAAGAAATAATGAGGAATGAAGTGATCAGGACCTCATGAAGTAAAAGAATACATTTCAATGTTCTTGCAGAATCAAGTGGCATTGTGTGCAGCCTGATAATCAGCAGTAAGTGAATATTTCTTAGATTTTTGCATCTGAAGTTGGGATAAGTTTTCATCACTTTTATCTTGACAATAATAGGTAAGTGTTGAAATTTTGAAGTGAAGTGCATAAGTAACTTCTGTTTAATAAATAGTTTGCTGAGTGAAGGTGGATCCTCTTCTTCCTTCGAGGCCAAGATGTTATGGGTCATCTGTGAGCCTGAGTGTGTGTGTGTGCCTGTGTGTGTATGTATATGTGTACTTATGGATGATATTTCTATATCCTCCTTCACAGGAGAGGCTGGCCTGTTAAATGTTGACGGAATTTTATCTAGTCAAATAAAACACAGGGAGCAAATATACTGTATAATTTGAATAGTCTTTCAGGACTGTACATTGGTAAATTCATTAGTTTTTAAATTAAACTTCTTACTGCTAGAGCATGATAATATAACTGCTATATTTTTTTTGTTTTCCATTCCAGCAATAGGATTTAGTAAACACATCATTGCAATTCAATCAGCCTCAAGAAAACATGTTTCACTTACTTGGATGCTGCTTTTCATCTTTCTAAATGTCACCTCATAAAGAAAAATGGGATAAACAAAAAACTTGTCTATTGAAAATAAGTTTTGAGACTTTCAAATAAGGAATTATATAGATAATAATTGTAAGTTTTGCTCCAATTTCATTTTGGTATTTGCTTATGATGAAAAAGACATCATCCAGGTAACTGGTAGAAACATCTTGCTGCATTGCAATGATTTGAGAGTTGGGTCTCTATAAACTGCTTTTGAGAGTTGGGTTTATCTATACTCTTTAAGTTTAAACTACAGTACCTGGAAGTTTAAAATTGTTTGAAAAATATTGAGCACAGACTACACAGGCAGTCAGTGATGCCTGAAAGAGTACACACTTGTATCAGCCTTACTGTGCAGCTGAGGCACTTATTCATGAGTGTTTACATTTCCACACTAAAGGGTGTGGGCATATACATAGTAGTGAATAAATGTAGATAATATTGAAGATACAGACATGGAGCTCAAGACTCTTCTAGTGTACTAAAGGTGGGTTACAATAAGAGCTAAAAAAGTTTTTGCATGATTTTTTGTATAGTGACTGGGAATGCCTTTTAAAAGTGTATGTGAATAGAAAGTATAAAGAGCAGAATGACGGATTGGTGGATGAAGGTGTGCAAGAATGTAATATTGGATCAAGTAGTTTTTTGTAAATATTAAGATAGTAACACTCAATGTAGATGTATCAAAACCCTGTTGTAATGTGGTGTATTAATTTTTATGTACATGTGCTTGTGTTTAGTTGACAAAAAAAAGAGCTATAGTGAAAAATAAATTTACTGATATAAATCAAGTAATCAAAGGCATACATCAGTGGTTCTTAACCCCTGGATTGCAATCCAAAGCTGAGTTGCCAAGCCACTTCAATGGGTCGTCAAAGATACGTGCTCAATTTTTTTCCCCAGTATACCTACTCAAAATGTTATCAAAGTATTAATCCTGTGTATAGAATACCCAAGTCATTAACATATAAGGCTAAGCAAATTATAGAATGACAATTTAATTGGTGAAAAAAAAGTCTACATCTGCTCTTGCCTTTTAAATATAACTTGAATTTTAAATAAAAGTGTGTATGAAGCTACATGGGTCGCCAAAATCAATCTAGACAGGATTTTGGGTTTCAGCCAAAAAAGGTTAAGAACCACTGTCATATATGGTAACGGTATTAGAATGGAAAATTAAGTAAAATATTGTCACATAATCTTTATTATAAGTAAATAAAATAATGTTTAAAGAATGTGAACAATAAGCATTACACTGAATGACAAAGCAGTTTAGAAAAGACCAATATAAGGAACTAGTCATGCATCTGTTGACCAAATGTGTACTGTAACACCTTGGCAGAAGTGGAAGAATAGTGGTTTGTTAGGGAATTATGGAAGTCCTTGTGCTAAAGTAATCCTCATGGGGGATGAAGCCATCAGGATGCAAAGATACAATAAGCACAAAACATACAGTACTAAAACAACTCAATCCTAATCAAGCAAAATAATAAGTAACAAATCCTACTCAGAATTCAATATATTTGATGGTTGCTCTGAAATTTCTGTGAAGGTTATTGTACCCTAAAACCTGAATATCTGGACTGTTAGTAGACATTTAAGTTATAGTGTACCCAGACTAATTTGATACTCAGGGTGCTGGCTGTACCTATCCACACTGTTGCCACCTTGTCCCTGGGGTGACCTGGCCTGACCTGGGTCAGTAGGGCACAGCTTGGGGGATTCATGTGTCAAGAACACTGGGACAGCAGTGCCACACAGCCCATATGCATTGCCATGTGTGCTGAAAGATACATAGTGTTGGCGTCCCATCAACAGACTGAAAGCCATTAAAAAAAACATGCAGTCGTATGTAACAACTTATAATTTTGCAATAATTAGGCAAAAGATAACAGCATGAAAGAAAGAGAGAGGTGTTCATGTGCCTGTTGAGTGTGAATATAATAACAGTGTAGGACAGGTACAGTCAAAACCCTGAATACCAAGGCTGCATCCACTATAGTACATGTAGTGTGGAGATACTTAAAGTGTGGACATTAAGGCAGGGAAATTAGAGGCAAAGATCAGTGTTACAGTAGTTGTGAGCACCCAGAAAGGTGAGAGCTATGTAAAGGACAAGGATGGAGCAATATGGTATATATATGGAGGAACATGCTCCAGAATAATGTGATCTTAAGCTATAGGAAGTAGCCAGGTAAACCACTGGCACTGAAGCTTCGTTATGGGAGTCATGAGGTCATGCATGTGAAAAATAAAGCAATGTGTTTTAGGGGAAAACAACAAGAAACACATGGTGAGTATGTATGAAGTATATCATTGAGTATATCCATACATGTCTACAAAAACTGAATCCATGTATCATGAAAAGTAAAAATTACAAAAAATAAATTAATATATTTTGAAGTGAAAATATCAGAATGCACCAAGGCATGAATGTGTGCAAACAGAGAGTGTATGTGTAAAAATATTTTTTTAATATTTATATGAAAGTTGATTAAATCAGCTGATCAGATCAAATGTGGGAGGAAGGTTGGATCTATCATGGTGCATCATGGGTAAACCATTCCTGCTTTCTGGCCTGAGTGTGGATTGTTTTTTGCGTGCTGCATAACTGACCCTTGCAGTAAAAGTCATGAGGATCAATCCCCCCCTCCCACTACCTTCCCACAAGGTGCAGGGACTAAGATGGATAGTAATTTCGTTTTGGGGTGTTAGTTGAGTGTGTGTTTGTGTGGGTTGGTGGTTAGGTGGGTGCCTTGCCTTGGCTACCTCCATTCATAAGAGATGCCAACCTGGTACATAGACAGACAGAAAAATCAGTGATAAAATTTTGATTTGATGATAATGCTACATTTTCATTTTTTTTTAATGTGTTTATGCTCTAAGCTTTCTGTGTGCCAACCCACCTTAACCTGGGAGGCCAGGTGTGTGTGTGTGTGTGTGTGTGTGTGTGTGTGTGTGTGTGTGTGTGTGTGTGTGTGTGTGTGTGTTTTATGGAAAAAGAGCTATGCTCATGCTGTCCCATTTCCATAACTTTTAATATCCAACTTAGCCTTGAATTCATGTATACTTCTTGCATTTCCTAACTCCTCATCCAGACTGTTCCATACATCAATAATTCTATACAGGAAACTATACTTTTTGACATCTCTTCTACAAGCACTCTTCTTCATCCTTCCATGTCCTCTAGTATCACATGCATCCCAAACCATCAAGTCATTCCAGTCCACCTTCTCTACTCCCTCATATGCTTTATATATTGCAATCAGGTGTGTGTGTGTGTGTGTGTGTGTGTGTGTTTCTTAAAATACAATATTAAATAGTTTGGACATTCTACTAATTAATAAAGACCAATAGTAAGTTTAATTTTGGCATGTCTGAGCACTGTATAGTGCAGTAACTGCCTATTATCCCTTTGAATGAAGTACCATTCTTGTCATAGTAACAACCATCAAATATAAAGATATAACAAATAGGAATGTAAAATATGAACTAGAAATATATACATATAACATTTAAGAGTATTGTGCACTTTTTCTGACATCTGCTTCTGTAAAATCTGTTACTGTTAGAAAGTTCTAATGCAAAATTTTACTTGTTTTCAATTGTTATTACTATTGACATTTGAATGGATGAAGTCTGTATTTGCTTGGTTTTGTTCACTGTGTAAAATGCAAATATGATAGAAAAGTTTCCAAGCAAACATTTATTTAAACTTCTGAAATACAATGCATGGTAAAAGAAAAAATCACTTACATTATTACTGCAGGCTAAGCTATGGCAGTGAGATACACCACAGGCTGGAATCACCTACACCACTTGATGATGTATTCTCATTATGCCTGTGTTTGCTGTTGTGTATCATGTAGTTCAGACAACTTACTAATACTGAAATCTACACACTACCTTGTAAAATTTGAAAGTTGAGTAACCATCGAGTAACCTGTGAAAACATCTAACACCTTTTTTCCTGCACTTCAAAATTAATGAAGTGCTGTAAATAAATTTCTATTTTGTACCAAACTCCATAACACTAGTGAAGACACTGCATTATGCACAATGCCAGTTTTTAGTATCACCATCATCTAGCCACACTGTAAACCTATAGTGTTTCCTGACTTGCCTTCATGGCCTCCCCCACCGACCAGCTGTCGGGTCCTGCTGGCTCTTGATCTATGAAAGACAGACCAGGAGGGTTGAATGCCTCCCCGCATTGCAACTCTTTCCCATTGACTAAACAATTTGTACTTGTCGTGGTTGCCAGGAACTCCTTGCCCTCAACACTGTTTGTACTGCCTGCTGCTGCTGGGTGGAGAGGCTGAGAGGAGCACCAAGCTCGCAGCCGCTCCACCTCCTCCGTTACCACCACAAACAATTCCTTGTCTTTGTGCTTCAGTTCCTCACGCAGGTAGTTGATTAACTCCTGCTCCTAAAAGGGAAAAATTAGGACTAAGACATGGACATGTTCAATTTCATAAAAATTACTTGTCAGTTTGGTATTTTAAGATGTTTAAAAGGAAACAGACTAAAACAAATGAGATAATGAAACAACATACTCACTAACAGATAAGCCCAGTACTTATAATTTGCTATTTAATAACACTTTACTGGATTAAAGAAGTAATGATACACTTACAATGACAGAAATTTATACCTTTGATGCCTGCAGTGAAGTTTCTGGAAATAATATAATGTAATTTCTACACATGCTAACCTTCCCTATTATTTCTGGAGTATCAAGCTTAGAGTCTAGGTTGTAATAAATCCCCCGTATGCTACGGATGGCAATCCAATGTTTCCTGCGCAGAGGTAGTTGTACAGGGCCCAGCCGGTACTGTGAGGGAACGTTGAGGATGAACCCTACTGCCTTCTCTGGCATCAGCACCCGTGGGTCTCTGAAAGAAAGAACAGATTTTCTACTTTGATTTTCATATAAAATCAAGACTTTATCAATTATTCACTTTTCAAGAAAAGATACACTTAAATAGTTTTGGTAAAATGAAATCCCCAAATCATTTATAATGTCAATATAAGGTAAATTTGAAAAGTTCATGATTTTTTTTTTTTATTTTCATAAGCAAATTCTTCTTAACTTACTTTCTCTTGTCAAACCAGACAACTCCACATCCTTTGGAGACCAGGGCTGCCATGATGACATTAATATCATAGTTGCCTGTTCCTAAGAGGGATTTGTGAGGGTTGAACCAATTGTCTGGAGAAAGAGCATAGCATATGTTGTCCAACTCACTCTTGGCAAAGGCAGCACCATCTTGGAAAAGGTTGTTCAGGGAATGTAGGGCACACAGTTCCTTGATCTAAAAAAAAATGTTTTTAAATAAGAATACTAATAAAATAAAGTTATCCACATACAGTACATTATGTTATTTGAGCATGATTACTACTGAGTGGATGAGAATATCTTTTCAATATTTTAAATCTGTCTGCTATTCTCTCTCTCTCTCTCTCTCTCTCTCTCTCACCTGCTTCTCGTGGTAGATATCTGGAGTCATGGCGACCCCCACCTGGCAATGATCAGCTCTATGGAGACGAGTGAGTCTGGTACCACATGGCCACCACCACCACCTCCCCTTCATGGGCCTCCACCATTATTGTTGCCACCCTGCAGTACATACACATACACACAGACGTATTCATCAATGCACGAGACGGAATTACTCATAATCCCAGACAAGTTGATCTCATCTAGCAAATTAATTTGTTGTATGTTTGAGGATGATGGGTTTGAATCAAGAATGATATTTTAGCTATAAATACAAACTTCCAATGCAATTTGATCTTACTTCACAGAACCCTAAATATCTATAACCAAAATTTTGTGACTGGATTCAATATAAAATACCCAATAATACCCTGTCTGATGGTTTGTCTTGTGAAAGTCTTCTTCATCCACCTCTCATGCAGCAGCTGTTAGCCTGTTCAACTATTTTTTCTCATGTGTACTGTATTTGCAAAATTTCTATGAGCATAAATTTTTTTGACCAAATTAGTTTGCCCGTGCCATTCAGTTAAACAGAATCATGTCATGATTGATAAAATTTCATTAACTAATGCCATAATTTATTAATTTTTCAGCAGATCACTGGCATAACAAGTAAGGAATTTCTGACAGAGATGGAGTGTAGAGGAAGTGAGCCGTGCAATGTTTGGGCTGGCCAGAGTGGTAGCAGGCCTTCCAGGAAGGTTAGGTCACAGGTTAACACAAGGCTCAGAGGTGGTGGTAACAATAACACACAATATATATGCAACCAAAAATATTTCCTCATGAGTATTAAAAAATATACAAAAGCCTGCCTGATCAAAGACAATGTGTACGACTGATAGCCATAAAAATAAAGCCAATATAAACAAAATACCATGAAGCTTATAAATGTGTTAACAGTTGATGAAGGAAAGGTGTAATGTTGCAGAGGTGTGGGTGTGACGCACCAGTGGCAAGGGCCCCAAGGAAGTCTCACTCAGGCCTCCACGCTCCGGGTGATGTCCGTGAGTGTCATCCTCGCCCTCCTGCTGGCTGCTACTGTCACCTATGCTACCTGCTGGACTCCCTGTCTGTTGAGTGTGGCCGCTGAATCGCCCTCCGTTGCTATTCCTACACAAACAAACACAACACTGAAATATCACGTCTGACCTAAAATAAATTTGATATTATTTTATATGTACTTATTTTCTCATTTGAATATAGTGTTTAAAAATGGTTTTATTAAAATAGAAAATATTTATTCACTAATATTTGGATATATAGGAATTGTATTTGTGGTGTATGCTAACTCGGTAGCCATTCATAGGTAGCTTGATAACTGGTTATAAGAAAGCTACGTACAGTTTGCCTCTCATCTAGCAATGTATATTTATGTTCTCAATATATAAATATTTGAGTGGAATTTTCCTTTACTACCCTCCGCAGACACCACTCATGCCATCACCTTCACAATCATGGACTTACACGTGCAGGAACTTCAATTTTGAGATGCCACTCGGGTATCCACGATGATCAGCGTGCAACATCAAATACCTGATGATTATTATGTTACAAAAAAATATCTAAATTGAAAAGAAATATCTCGAAAAAATCAGTCGTCTGACCCTTGCCATGAAGAATTTTTTGCAGACACGTGTGATGAAGACAGGTCATGCACTACCGATAAACCGTACACACAGAATCATCATCATAAACACACGATGCATACGGTGACATCGTTAAATATGCATTATACTCCCGAAATACTAAACCAGTCTTACGCTACACAAACATTTCAAATCTGGCGTCCAACATTTTATAAGGGGGATCTGTCAATACATGTCATTATAACCCACTATTTATACACCCAATACATCTAAAAATATTCCTTACATAAATACAGTTAAGCAGTATGAGCAGGAATAATGAAGGAAGGGCACGTATAGGCCGAGAAAAGTGGAAAAAAAGCTGAAAATTTCATATAGACGATAAGTCAATACAAGCCATTATAAGCTAACACTATATATTCAACATATCCAAAAATGTCCCCTGACTAATACACCTAAGAAAGAACGTATGATAATGATGGAAAGGAGCGTATAGGCCGAGAAAAATTAAAAAAGCGGATCGGCCATCTGTCAGTCCCCACTCCCTGTTGTGTGGCGGCGGCGGCGCAGGTGACCGAGGACTTGAAACTGACCCTCTTGCCGTGTTTGACGTGACCTGATGTGTGTTGGCGGCGCGATGCACGGCCTGAGTGCTTGGCGGCTGTGGTGTGATGAGTGACGCCATGCTGGAGAGCGGCGGCTGGCATAGGGGGACATAAAGAGCTAAAATAGACGCGGAGAGAGAGAGGAAGGGAGGAGGAGGGGGACGAGTTGACGGGGGTAGTCCCTTCTTGTCAGCCAGCCGAGCACATGTCGCGCCCTTCGCCTTACTGAAAAGACGTGTGTGTGCGTGTGCGTGTGTGTGTGCTTTTTTTGTGTGTGTGTCTGTAATGGCATCCTCGCGGCGGGGAAGTTACCATGTCCAGGAAGGGCCGAGTGGAAGGGCGGACCTGGATCTGGAGATGGACCACTACGACACCTTCAGGGTAAGTAAGGGACGCCATTGCTCCCCTACGTTACCTAATAGACCTAAGTAATTGTGCCTTAATATCTTTAAGGGACACGTGGGGATGGGCAGAGACCGGTGACTCATAATGTGTGAATAGCAGGGAGAGGGGCCGACCCACTACCTGTGCTGCAATGCTGTAGAGAAAGCTAAATAAATAATGAACGACTGCCCATATCACGGCTTGTTTTGGATTGACAAGGGTGGATGGGGATGGGAAATGGAAGGGGGTAGGAAATGGTTGTTGTGTGCTTAAGGATGTACACCCAAAATTTGATCATAGCAGTTCCTGGTCATTCTTTGTAATTATGATGTCATAGTTTGAGTCGGTGATTAAGTGCTTTTGGACGTAAGGTTTTCAGGGGAATGTTGTCGTATTTACTCATATTTGTATTATTTTGAGTCACTGGTCGAATATTTGTATGGCGAGTGTGATAGATAACTGGTTTCTTTGTTGAATTCCTTGGGAGTTTTCTAGCAGGTGGTTTGTGTAGTGTGTGGGTGTGGGCGGTTTTCATTTGTTTTTCTTCACAATATTCTGTAAGTGCTGTGAATGTATGTGTTGCCCTGTGTGTGTGGGGGAAGTTGAGCACCACAGCACTGTTTACTTTGTGTCAGCCCTGCTTTGTGTGTGGGAGGGATGAGGCCAGCTGATTGATTATTGGCCCCACTGATTGGAGAGAGTTTTCCAAATAGAGCTTTAAATCAGTAGAGTACATTAGACTGAGTGGTGTGTGCAAACGGTAAAGCCTACATAAATTTTAAGGTAAAATTAATTAAAACACTTAACATTACAAGCTTTACTCAGTCATGTAAAAAGATACACACACACACACACACACACAGACAGACAAATTGTAATATGCATTAGTGAGTGTTAACGGTGCAATCTCCAAATAATCTTGCAATTGTAAGTATTTGATTTTTGTGATTGTCATTTTACACAGTCTCAGTTTGTGTGTCATTTTAGATGGTCTCAGTTTGTCCTGTGCTAATTTTGTAGTGACAACAATCAAGACCATCCAAAATCTTCTTGGGCCTTGGTGACTGTCTTGGCCTACCTGTTGGTGTGCTGGACTCCAATTTAAAGTCTTGAGTGTCCTGCCATGGTTTCAATTACCAACATCACACCTCTCACGGTCAGTTTATCTTCACATAGGTATCTTTTCTCTATGTTACTCCATGATGATACTTAAAAATGTAACTATTTATCCTTCTTTCCATGATGTTCCAAAGGTGGGCATGATGTTGAGAAAGATCACATTCTAGTAATGGTGATCTTAAGCATGAAGATACAAAAGACCAGCCTATGTGATGAGAAATACACATGATGTTGAAATTCCATTTATATGAAGAAATATGCCCTTCTCAGTCTGCCATATTTGTCAAAAAGTATAATCAACTTTATAAAGAGAAATATTGTCAACTGAGACCCATAACATCACCTTAGAAGATGCCAAATTTATCAGAAATAGTTTCCTTGAAGGTCTATCATTATTTGTCCATAGGGAATTGACTGCAGGTATCATTTCACAATTAGTGATCTCACTTGGGTTGGAAAGAAGTAAATGTTTTCATTTTGGTAGCATCACCTATTTAATTTTCATGTATTTGTCAGTAACATCTCATTTTCCTGTTCAAAAGAATGAGTATCTTTTGATTGCACAGAGCAGAGATATTAATTTATTTTCACTTAAAG
>NC_087178.1:440000-450000 GCF_035594125.1 Scylla paramamosain
GTTTGTTTTCTTCATTATTCATCCTATTCCCTTATTCTCCTTTATCATTTCTTTGTCTTCCATTCCTTATGTTTATTTTGTTTATGAATGTTTCCGCTTCTCCGCTTCTCCTTTACGTGACCTTGAGTGTGTGTGTGTGTGTGTGTGTGTGTGTGTGTGTGTGTGTGTGTGTGTGTGTGTGTGTGTGTGTGTGTGTGTGTGTGTGTGTATCCCCTCCCTTCCCCTCCCTTCTCTTCCCCTTCACTCAGCCCCCTTTCTCCCCACGACATCTCTTCCCCTTCTCTTACCTCCTTTTATCATTTCTTGTTCTCTCTCTCTCTCTCTCTCTCTCTCTCTCTCTCTCTCTCTCTCTCTCTCTCTCTCTCTCTCTCTCTCTCTCTCTCTCTCTCTCTCTCTCTCAGTTTGAGTCCCTCCTTTCTCCAGTTCCCCTCCCTTTCCCCTTCACTGCTCTCCTCCTCCTCCTCCTCCTCCTCCTCCTCCTCCTCCTCCTCCTCCTCCTCCTCCTCCTCCTCCTCCTCCTCCTCCTCCTCCTCCTCCAACGCCCTTCACCAGCATCCCATTCGTCTTTCAACCGTTCTTCACCCCCCTTCTCCCCGCCTCCATTTCTCTTCTTCCCTTTTCTCTCCCCTCCCTCTCTCCCTCCTCTCTTTCCTCCATTCTCTCCCCCTTCTCTTTCTTTCTCCCCTTCCCAACGATCTTTCATTTTTTATCATTCTCTCTCTCTCTCTCTCTCTCTCTCTCTCTCTCTCTCTCTCTCTCTCTCTCTCTCTCTCTCTCTCTCTCTCTCTCTCTCTCTCTCTCTCTCATTCCGTTCCCCCACCTGCTAGCCCATCCCCTCTTCCTCTCCCTCTCTCTCCCACGCCCTCACCTGCATGCCATCTACCTCTCCCGTGCACCTGTGGGCGGGGTGTAGGAGGCTCTCTCTCTCTCTCTCTCTCTCTCTCTCTCTCTCTCTCTCTCTCTCTCTCTCTCTCTCTCTCTCTCTCTCTCTCTCTCTCTCTCTCCATTTATGCATTTGTTTGTTTTTTATTCTCTATATTTGTGTTTAGTTGTCTGTCTGTCTGTCTGTCTGTCTGTCTGTCTGTCTGTGTCTGTCTGTCTGTCTGTCTGTCTGTCTGTCTGTCTGTCTGTCTGTCTGTCTTTTCATTTAAACTTAATCAATATTCACAAAAAATAAATTAAAAGTACGTTTGCATAATATTATGAACTTGAGTGATAACACCTACTATTACTACTACTACTATTACCACTACTACTACTACTACCACTACTACTACTACCAGCATCACCATCACTGCATCACCTCTATTTTCGTGGATTCGCTCTTAACTTTTGGGTCTTTGCAGCAACTTTCACACCTGCTCAATTAATTTTCCCTGTCCAGGTGTGTGTGTGTGTGTGTGTGTGTGTGTGTGTGTGTGTGTGTGTGTGTGTGTGTGTGTGTGTGTGTCACTAATTACTTTTTGTATCTCTTTCTTTTTTGTTTCTTTTTTATTTTTCATCAATTATGTTAAGAAAGGAAGTTACATTAGTGTGTGGGCGGGAGTGGTCGAGGTTGAACGAGCAGAGAGAGAGAGAGAGAGAGAGAGAGAGAGAGAGAGAGAGAGAGAGAGAGAGAGAGAGAGAGAGAGAGAGAGATCACCTCCTGTCCCTGCCACGCGCTTTGCCATCTTCGTCATCTCCGTGTGTGTGTGTGTGTGTGTGTGTGTGTGTGTGTGTGTGTGTGTGTGTGTGTGTGTGTGTGTGTGTGTGTGTGTCACGGAATCCTTGAGTGTATTTGGAACGTTCGTGCTTAGAGGAAGACGGAGGCGATTGTGTGTGTGTGTGTGTGTGTGTGTGTGTGTGTGTGTGTGTGTGTGTGTGTGTGTGTGTGTGTGTGTGTGTGTGTGTGTCTGTCTGTCTGTCTGTCTGTCTGTCTGTGCGCGCATCTTTACTGTGTCAAATCCTTGTCGTGTACGTATTCAGAGAGTCTTTAAACACACACACACACACACACACACACACACACACACACACACACACACACACACACACACACACACAGGCTCAGATTTCTCGTTAGGACTGTTGCATAATTTTTTTTTAGGGAGAGAGAGAGAGAGAGAGAGAGAGAGAGAGAGAGAGAGAGAGAGAGAGAGAGAGAGAGAGAGAGAATGTGTTTGTCATTTTGGTATATGTCATACTGAGATTAACTTGTGAAACTTGGATGAGACTTAATTTCTTCCTCTCTCTCTCTCTCTCTCTCTCTCTCTCTCTCTCTCTCTCTCTCTCTCTCTCTCTCTCTCTCTCTCTCTCTCTCTCTCCATTATTTTTCTGTATGTCTGTTTCCCTCTTCTCCATCTCTTTCTTCTTCCTTCTTCCTTCTCTCTCTCTCCGCCTTTCCTCCTTCTCTTCCACCTGTTTATTTTTCCCCCTCTTCCCCTGTCTATCAATTTTTCCCTTTCCTCTTTTCTTCTCACGCATCTCTTTCCCCTACATTTTTTTCCCCCTCGTAAAGCCGCTTCATGTTTTTTTCCTGTCATTTTTTTTTTTACTCAACCTCTTTCCTCTTTTTTTTACCTATTTTTTTTCCCCTTGTTTCCCCTTCCTTCACTGTTCGTCCTTTGGTCTATTGGGGTAATAAATGTAGGCCTTTTATTTTTGCCTTTTTCCCTTTTTTTTTCTCTCCCTCTCTATTTCCCTTCCCTTCCCTTCCTTCCCCTTCAAGATATGGAAATGGCTCACTTATTTTTCCCTCTCTCTCTCTCTCTCTCTCTCTCTCTCTCTCTCTCTCTCTCTCTCTCTCTCTCTCTCTCTCTCTCTCTCTCTCTCTCTCTCTCTCTCTCTCTCTCTCTCTCTCTCTCTCTCTCTCTCTCTCTCTGTGTGTGTGTGTGTGTGTGTGTGTGTGTGTGTGTGTGTGTGTGTGTGTGTGTGTAGGCGCTGTTTGTCGAAGGATTCATTATTTTGATTGTTTTCCTCCTCCGCTTCCTCCTCCTTCTCCTCCTCCTCCTCCTCCTCCTCCTCCTCCTCCTCCTCCTCCTCCTCCTCCTCCTCCTCCTCCTCCTCCTCCTCCTCTACCTGTTAATTGAAATAGATGATCCTACCTTGCCGAAGAACACCTGTACATATAACTCTTCTTTCCTCCTCCTCCTCCTCCTCCTCCTCCTCCTCCTCCTCCTCCTCCTCCTCCTCCTCCTCCTCCTCCTCCTCCTCCTCCCTGTTAACTCATGGGGAAATCCATAACTCTCACTCTGGTCACGACTTGTATAATAATTTATTAGAATGTTCCCTAAAGCAACACGTTCAAGGACCCACACGAGGTGACAACATATTAGATCTTGTTCTTTCAACAAACGATGACTTAATATCTAACGTTAATATTGGTCCTGAATTTAGTACAAGTGACCACAAGATTGTCTCCTTTAACATCAACCTTCAAGCATATAAGGACATTGTTAGCAACGAAAAAGTTTTCATATATAAAACAGGAGACTACGACAGACTCAGGTCAATTCTTTCTGTCGCAGATTGGAACGCTGAACTTGGCGAAAGTAACATTGAGGAATCATGGGCGAAATTTAAGTACATTTTAGAAGATGCTGTGAAGACATGTATCCCTATGCGTAAAAGACGTCCATGCAAGAGAAATAAACCTAAATGGTGGACAAACAAGATTGAGTCACAACTACTGCAGAAAAATCGTGCCTACCGTAAATATTTGTCCTCTCAGAATGAGGCTGATAAACTAGAATACGACAGACTCCGACGCGAATCAAAAAAGCTCATTAGACAGAGTAAGAAAAATCTAGAAATGTATATTGCAAGCATTGCTAAATCCAATCCCAAAGAATTTTACAGTTACGTTCGAAATAAAAAAGTCATTACATCTCACATTAATCACATTACACTAGATAACGGTAATTTTGTCACCGGAGAAACTCAGATCGCGGACACACTGAATGATTATTTTGCTTCAATTTTTACAGAGGAAAATACTCATACAATCCCCGAACCACTCCTTATGCTCCACAACATAACCCCCTTAAGTGTCTGCGTTTTTCATGAAAACGAGATAATCAAAGTAATTGATAAGATGAAAACTGACAAAGCCCCCGGCCCAGATGGTATTGCACCACGTGTCTTGAAAGAAACTAAATTCCAAATTTGTAAGCCCCTTTCGTTGCTTTTCACCAAATCATTTAACTGCGGTAAGGTTCCCGAGGATTGGAAGTTAGCTAACGTTACCCCTATAGAAAAGAAAGGCGATAATTCACTTCCAAGTAACTACAGACCTATCAGCCTTACATCTGTAGTATGTAAACTAATGGAAACAGTAATTCGCAATAATTTAGTGAACTTTCTAGAGGAAAATGATTTAATCAATGACTCGCAGCATGGCTTCCGAAACAGACGTTCTTGTCTAACAAATCTGCTTGATTTCTTTTATGATGTTTTCACCATGTACGACGAAACAAAGGCAGTAGATATAGTGTATCTAGATTTTCAAAAAGCTTTTGACAAAGTTCCCCATAAGCGGCTACTAGCTAAATTGAAGTCACATGGTATAAATGGAAAACTTCTCAATTGGCTTGAAGACTGGCTGTCTGAGAGAAAACAGCGCGTTGTTTTAAATGGTAAATTTTCAAACTGGCGAGAAGTTCTAAGTGGTGTACCACAGGGATCAGTGCTCGGCCCTGTTCTTTTCCTTATTTACGTTAATGATATCGATGAGGGTCTCACCTGCAAAGTATCTAAGTTCGCTGATGATACAAAAATAATGAATAAAGTAGTCACGTCTGAGGATAAAAGAAAATTACAATCTGATCTTGACCACTTAGCCACTTGGTCAGACAAGTGGCAGATGAGCTTCAATGTAGATAAATGTAAAGTGTTGCACATTGGTAATAACAACGATCACACTGATTACTTAATGAACGGTACCGAGCTTCTTAAGGTTAAGGAGGAAAAGGACTTGGGTGTTATAATTACCTCAGACCTCAAGTCAAGTAAACACTGCTCGGAAGTAGTTAAAACAGCAAATAAATTGGTTGGGTTTATTGGTAGGACTTTCGAATTCAAATCAGAAGGGGTAATTCTCACATTGTTTAATACACTTGTCCGACCTCTACTTGAGTATTGCGTCCAGTTCTGGTCACCCCATTACAGGAAAGATATAGACAAGCTGGAGAGAGTCCAAAGAAGAGTTACCAAGTTGATCCCACGACTGCGGAACAAGCCTTATGAGGAGCGCTTGAGGGAACTCAACTTGTTCAGTTTAGAGAAACGGCGAATGCGAGGCGACTTAATTGAATTGTTTAAGATGTGTCGGGGCTTTGATAACGTAAATGTAAACAACTATCTCATCATTGACAGTTCCAACACCACTCGAAATAATGGCTACAAGATTATAGGTAAGCGTTTCAGATCAGACGAGGCTAAGTATTATTTCTTTAATAGAATTGTAAATGTCTGGAACTCTCTCCCAGCACATATTGTCGATAGTAACACAATAGAAACTTTTAAACAAAGGTTGGACAATCACCTCGCAGCAACCCCTCATATAACGTACTTTGCGCCTACATAAAATGTTTTTTTTTTTTTTTAGTTAGTTAGTGTAGTGAATAGTATGATTTCTCTTTCATCCTTTCCTATCACATCTTAGCCTTTCCTCCTCCCTATACTCTCCTGTTTTTCCTTCCTTGATCTCTAGTGTCCTCCATCCTCTAACTCTTAGAATCTGTAGTGGTAGTGGTAGAATAGACACACAGACAGCCTCGTTAGGCCCAGTAGGGCTGTTGCTGTCTGTTCTTTCCTTTGTATTCCTTTGTATTCCTTCTCCGTCATCTTTTATTCCTTGTGTCTATTGTTTCCTTCCTTCCTTCTTTCTTTCCTCTCTCCTCTCTCTCCTTCACTTCCATTTGTTTTCCTATGTTTTTTACTTTCTCCTCCTCCTCCTCCTCCTCCTCCTCCTCCTCCTCCTCCTCCTCCTCCTCCTCCTCCTCCTCCTCCTCCTCCTCCTCCTCCTCCTTTGTTTTGTTTTCGTTATCTGTCGTTTTTTTCTTGTTTTATATCCATTTCTTCTTTTGCACCTTTATTTTACTCTCTCTCTCTCTCTCTCTCTCTCTCTCTCTCTCTCTCTCTCTCTCTCTCTCTCTCTCTCTCTCTCTCTCTCTCTCTCTCTCTCTCTCTCTCTCTCTCTCTCTCTCATCGTTCCTCATGCCCTCTTCCTCCTCCCTTTCCCTTTAAATTCTCTTGCACCATCCTCCCCTTCCTCTTCTTCCTCCATCTCTCCTCCTCTTCCTCCTCCTCTCCACTTCCTTCTCTTCCTTCCTTTGTGTCTTTTATTCCTTTATTCCTCTTAACATTTTTCCTCTTCCTCATTCTTTGTTCCTTCTCTTCTTCCCTCCTCTTCATTCCTGGGATCATTGTTCTGAGAGAGAGAGAGAGAGAGAGAGAGAGAGAGAGAGAGAGAGAGAGAGAGAGAGAGAGAGAGAGAGGGGGTTAAAGTTGATGTTGTTTGGCATTTTCTTCCTCAATTTCTATCCATTTCCGTTCTATTTTTCGGGCCCTTTGATTTTTTTTATATATATTTTTTTCCTTTTTCCTTTTTCTTTTTCTTTTACTCTATTTATTCTATTATATTTACTTTTTCCATCTTTCTTTACCTTGTTCCTTTCTTTTCATTTGTATTCGTTTTTTTTTCATTTTTTCTTTTAGATTTCGTCTTTTTCGTATTTTTTGGTGCAATTTTTTTTATATTTGTAGTGCTCTCTCTCTCTCTCTCTCTCTCTCTCTCTCTCTCTCTCTCTCTCTCTCTCTCTCTCTCTCTCTCTCTCTCTCTCTCTCTCTCTCTCTCTCAAAAAAAAAAATCAACAAATTTACTTCTATTTTTCATTACTCTTTTTTCCTTCCTTTGTTTTCTACTGTGTTCTGTGATCTTGATATGTTTCTCTATGTTTTCTTGTGTTCTATAGTGTTTTGTGTCTTCCTTTGTGTTCTATTGCGTTCTTTAGCCTTCCTTTGTGTGTTCCTGTGTTCTGTCCCTCCTTTGTGTTCTCTTGTGTTGTGTGTTCTCATGTACCTTTCCTTTGTGTTCTCCTGTGTTCTTCCTCACGGCGGGCTAAGGACACGCTTCTTGACAGGAACATGGAAGTTTGTATCGATCACTGAGGCTGAGAGGGCGCGGGAGAGCCTTGCGTGGCGGAGAGGGCGTGGGGAATGACTTGGAGAGGCGTGGATGTCTTGATTTGGGCGTGGTGTGGCGTGGGAGGGCGAGTGTTTACATGTGTGTGTGTGTGTGTGTGTGTGTGTGTGTGTGTGTGTGTGTGTGTGTGTGTGTGTGTGTGTAGGTGGAGGCCTTGGGATATGAATGTGTGTGTGTGTGTGTGTGTGTGTGTGTGTGTGTGTGTGTGTGTGTGTGTGTGTGTGTGTGTGTGTGCAGTTGTGTGGGGTGTGAGGTGAGGGTTGGGTTATTGTGTTGCGTGGTAGGGTGGAGTGTGTGGGCGTGGTGGGCGTGATTGGGCGGAGGAAAGGGTGGATCGTGGGCGTTACTTGTGCATCCTCGTACAAACATACACACGCACACATACATTCATACACATATACACACACACATACATACATACATACATACATACACGAACACAATGATTAAACACAACTAAGAAAACAAAAAAAAAAATAATGATAATAACAATAATCCCAATTTATTTTGTGAAAACAGTGAACAGAAGAGACAAAAATATAGAAAGAAATAGAAAAAAAAATTCAACAAGACAAATTTAATAAAAACTGAAAATTAAATAGAAAAAAAAACAATAACTTAATAATAACAGGTGTGATTATGAGACTCACCTGTTGTGGGGGAGAGGAAAGGTTGTACAGGTGTGCTTAATTAAGTGTCACCCTCTTCCCTCTCCTTCCCCTTTCCTTCCCGCCCATTCACCATCGGCCCTTCCTCTTCCTCAGACATACCTCTCAAGATCCTCCCCCTATCCTCCTTCTCCGCACAACATGCATTTCAAGACCACAGAACCGGAGAAGTCCATAAGGGTGAGTACCGACCCAGAGAGAGAGAGAGAGAGAGAGAGAGAGAGAGAGAGAGAGAGAGAGAGAGAGAGAGAGAGAGAGAGAGAGAGAGAGGTTGGGTTCATAAACTTTGTAGCATCTCCAAACAGGAAGGAAGGGCGTGAGGGAGGTATGAGAGAGAGAGAGAGAGAGAGAGAGAGAGAGAGAGAGAGAGAGAGAGAGAGAGAGAGAGAGAGAGAAAGTTGTGTGTCACGTTTACAGTTGAGATAATATTGTATTTTTAATGTGTTTAATTGGAATAACAACATTAGTAGTAGTAATAGTTGTAGTAGTAGTAGTAGTAGTAACAAGTGATAAAGTAGTAACAGTAAATAATAATAATAATAATAATAATAATAATAGTAATAATAATGATGTGATAAAAGTTAACCCTACCATTAATTCTGAACACTAATGAGCCTCTTTTGTTATTAAGTGACCAGCTTATACTGAAAACAATCCCTTCCTCTCCTTCCTCATATTTTTCTATTATAAGCCGTGATCCTCTCATTATCTGCTCAGTATACGAGGTTCAGTTCACAAACCTGTCACTCTTACTGGCACGTCACCTCTCATTCACAAACTACCCTGGGATTAAGTTCACCAACCATATCTTAACATTTTAATGGCTGAACAATAGAATAAATGTAAATAAATCTACTGTTTTAACCCTTTCCCTGCAGATGAAATGTTCCTTTTAACATGTATAATATTTTAGGCTTTTTTTCTTTATTTTGTATTTTTTTATTTTTTTGCAGTTGTAAGAAAAAAACACTAAACCTTATATTATCTATTTATTTTTCTACTTTATCTTCATGTAAGCAATTTCTGCAGACGTTAATGGCAGTAAAAGGTTCAGTTTATTCATTTCCCATCATGCTTGGAGAGATTTTACACGGTGATTAAAGTCCAGTGAATTATTATCTGTCGCAGTGATGGGTTTAATAGAAAGGGTTTATTTTGGTGGTTTAATCCATTGGTCCTCCTTTATGAACGTGTCGGGGGTCTAATTAAATGAACGTGTTGGGGTTTAAGGTAATGGACTCCCAGTGAATGTATTGCCAAGTTTAAATCACATGAGCTTCTGTGCCTGCAAGATTTATGTGTGTGTGTGTGTGTGTGTGTGTGTGTGTGTGTGTGTGTGTGTGTGTGTTTGTGTTGGGCTGGGTTTTGTGGTGTGGTGAGGTGTGTTCGTTCGTTCGTTTTGTTTTTTGTTTTTGTTTTGTTTTTCTTATTTGTTTATTTGTCTGTTTATTTATTTGCGCATATTTTTTTATTTGTTTTGTGATTCATGTGTGTGTATGTTTATCAGTTTTTTTTTTTTAGTATTTATTTCTATCTCTATTTATTTTTGAATTTATTTGTTTGTTTATTATTTATTTATATATTCTTTTCTTTTATTGTTGTTTCTTTACTTTTTTCCTTTGTTTTCCGGTATCCCATATATATACATTGTTTTTGTTGTTTTTGTTTATTTTTTTATTATATTTCTCTTTTCTTTCTATCTCCATTTTTTTTTTTTTTCATTTCTTTCCTTTTGCATCTATTTATCTTTGAATTTATTAACATAGAAATTTCAACCCAGTTCATCAATTATTTCGTTTAAAATTATCATCCAATTGAACTTTTTGTATTATTATTATTATTATTATTGTTATTATTATTATTATTATTATTATTATTATCATTATTGGTGAAAACAAATAAGCGAATTAAGAGTTCGAAGTTTTGAAGCTGAAAACTTTAACAATATCTATATAAAAAGAATTGAGGTAACATTTGTGGGACTTTTATTTCGCGGGGGTGGCAACAAAATTTCACTAAGTTTGCAGGTGAATATAATCATTGGGAAAATATACAGCGTGTTTGGACAAATTAACGAGGAAACTGTGCTGGTAGTAGTAGTAGTAGTAGTAGTAGTAGTAGTAGTAGTAGTAGTAGTAGTAGTAGTAGT
>NC_087178.1:455000-462500 GCF_035594125.1 Scylla paramamosain
GCAAAGCGTTTCTGGTCACGGGTCTAAGATGTACTGCGGGTGACTGTTGTGTGGACTGGATGCTGGGAGAAATGAACTGGACGCTGGTGGATATTTTTAGCATTTATCAGTGTTAAAAGTTGCGTGTCGTTCATTATAGCATAGTTTCCCCTGTACTTGTATTAATTAGGCTTGTTATTGGGGAATCCTGTGAGTGTGTTCAGTAGTATTTCATTTATCCGTATTATTAAGACTGGTTATTGCGAAATCATGTCAGTTTCCATCACTTGTCGTAATAACTTAGTATCCCATGTATTCGTATAAGGCAGGTCTGTGAAGTCATTTCCTTGTGTAACGAAAACGGTGTCTCATGTTACCGTGTTTAAAGAAAATGGAGAATGAGTCAATGTCGTATTAATCAGACGTCACGGAGAAGACAGGAATGTGTGGCTTTCCTTCGCGTGCTTGCTGTGCTGAGGAAGAAAACGGGGATGGTGACTTTGGCCTAGTGAGACTCGTTAGACTGTCAATTTCACCGTGTCGTCGCTAGAGGCCCTGGTGTGACGCGCCGTGCTATCCGGGTCAGGGTCCTGTGTGGGAGGCGTCTGCGTCTGCGGCAGGAGAGAGAGAGAGAGAGAGAGAGAGAGAGAGAGAGAGAGAGAGAGAGAGAGAGAGAGAGAGAGAGAGAGAGAGAGAACTAGCGGCCTTCTTAACAATTTGTAAGCTCTTGGCAAGTGCTTCCGTGGTTCGAGATACGTCAGTACAGAATTTCACCAACATTCTTACTACACGCTCATTGGTAGACCTTGCTGTGTTCTGCTCACGTGAGGGACGCGGCTGTCGGCTTTGAAATGGGTGAGTCTGAAAGTAGGTGTGTTTGAGCCAAGGTGGTGTTCATTCTTTAGTTTAATATTTTAAGGGAAGTCTCAGGTAGGTGAGGGCGTGAGGCAAGTTCATCTGTCAGTAATAAGGAAGTGAGTAAATGAAATGAATAAAACCGGAAAGAAATAGGTGGTCAAAAGTGAACGTAGGTAAAAACACGTTCTGAAATTACGAAGATACCGTACATTTAATTTGCGGCTTTGTGTGCAGAAATATTAAAGTTAGCGTCAAACACTCTCTAGTGGTTTATTCTTCTCTAATCTTGTCATTGATATTCTTTTTTCTTATACTTTTCATTGATACCTTTTTTTTCTCTCTCTCCTCATTCTTTTCCAGTACAGGTGACTATTTGCACGATGTTAAGAGACTTGTAGGCATCGTGTAAACAGAAGTCTTGGAAAATACCTAAAAAAAAACACTACTGGGAGAGGAAGATTACGGGATTTGGCCAGTTAAATTACACTATTTTCCATTTAAATCCATTGACAGATATCTGATACAGTTTGGGGAAATGAAAGGATTAGCCCTGCCATTGATAGCTTATTCTTGTTTACCCTGCTACTCAGTGATTCTTATATACTTTTCCAATAGGTTTATTTCATTGTGTTTTATTCAAAGTGGAGTTCGGAAAGTGTGTGGTTAGCTCGTGTTAGATATACTGTAGTCACTGGTAGATTATCCTCGTTTATTCTGCTTCTATTTTTATTGTGTTTTATTCAAGCTGGAGTTCGGAAAGTGTGTGGTTAGGCCGTGTCTGATACAGTCTCTTCACTTGGCCCAGGGAAATAAAAAGATTAGCTGGGAAAGTTTTCGTGAATCAATTTCGTAAACTTGGGGAGGTGACCTGATAAGTAGAGTCCCTTTGAAAGTCTTGTCTCGATAGGAAGGAAGGAAGGAAGGAAGGATGGAAGGAAGGAAGGATGGAAGGATGGATGGGAGTTAGTGAAAGGAAGGAAGGAACGTGGGCAGAATGAAAGACAAGGATGAGAGATTGTGAAAGTGAAATGTCGTGTCTTACATTAAAGCAAGTGGGAAAGAAAAATGAATGTGATTAACTGTTTCAAGAAGTTGTGCAGAATGAAGTGAATTAAGGAAAGAAGGATGGGGGAGACGGAAAGTGGAATGTTCCATCTTTCATTATAGGAAGTGGGAAAGAAAGGAATGTGACCAGAGCTTTCATTAGGAAGTTGGACAGAATGGAAGGAAGGAAAAAAGGAAGGTGGATGAAATATATAGGACACAAAATAGAAGTGAATATGGCGGAACTCTCTGATTGGGAAGTTGGACAGGAGAACGGCAAGACGAGAAAGAAGAGTGGGACAAAAAGTTAAGGTACAAAATATTCTCTCTTGTAAAGGAAAGGTGAATGTGACAAACTCTCTCATTGGGAAGTTAGATGGCATGGAGGTAAGGTAGGGATGCAAGATAAAGGGTTAAACTGTTCCTATGTTCTTAGGGTTTACAGCACAAAAATAAATGTGTTATTAACTTTTAAAAACACACGAGTTATATTAGGTGTAATCAAATATATCATCTTATCTTTTGGAAATAAAAAAAACACATGCTACTTATTATTATTGCAATATTTAACAGTATAGGATTACCTGAGTCTTAGAGAGAGAGAGAGAGAGAGAGAGAGAGAGAGAGAGAGAGAGAGAGAGAGAGAGAGAGAGAGAGAGTGTTGATGCGTGGTGTGCAGAATAGCAAAGAGTTAGTGGCCGGCCATCCCAGCAGGCAGCCAGGGTCACCACCACGCCCACACGCCGCCCACGTCCCGCCCACCACCTGCCCCTCACTACACCTGCTGCCTCACGCCCTTACCTCCATTCCCCTTCCCTTTGTTCCCTCTCTCTTCCCCTCGTTCTTTCCTTGTTCTGAATCCATCTTCCTCATCGTGATCAGCGTCTTCTTCTTCTTCTTCTTCTTCTTCTTCTTCTTCTTCTTCTTCTTCTTCTTCTTCTTCTTCTTCTTCTTCTTCTTCTTCTTCTTCTCCTCGTTCTCCTTTCCTAACTGGTCTTGAATCCTCCTCCTCCTCCTCTTTATCATCATTGTTTTCTTCTTCTTCTTCTTCTTCTTCTTCTTCTTCTTCTTCTTCTTCTTCTTCTTCTTCTTCTTCTTCTTCTTCTTGGTGTTCCGCCTCCTCTCCTTGATTCTTCATTCTCCTCCGTTTGTCGTGTGTGTGTGTGTGTGTGTGTGTGTGTGTGTGTGTGTGTGTGTGTGTGTGTGTGTGTGTGTGCGTGCGTGCGTGCGTGCGTGCGTGCGTGCGTGTGTGCGTGTGCGTGCGCGCATCATATGCCTTTTCCTCCTATCAGCTGAGATCATTGTTAGGGCAGGATGTCAGCTGAGGAGGAGGAGGAGAGGGGGAGGAGGAGGAGGAGAGGGGGAGGGGGGAAGACATCTGCACCTAAAAAAGAAACAGATTAACCACAAAATAATCAGGAAAATTCGCCATGAAAACAATTTAAACCGAATGAAGGAAAATAAGAACAAGCGCGCATTAAGGAGATGAGAGGAGTGGGAAGAAGAGGCACGGAGGAGGAGGAGGAAGGAGGAGGAGGAGGGCGGTATAGGTTTGGCCCAGTCCTGGCGAGATGCCCACATCAATACCTCTCTCTCTCTCTCTCTCTCTCTCTCTCTCTCTCTCTCTCTCTCTCTCTCTCTCTCTCTCTCTCTCTCTCTCTCTCTCTCTCTCTCTCTCTCTCTCTCTCTCTGTGGCTCTCTTCCTCTCTGCCTTTGCCTTGCTCTCTTCCCTCCTCCTCCTCCTCCTCCTCCTCTTCCTCCTCCTCCTCCTCCTCCTCCTCCTCCTCCTCCTCCTCCTCCTCCTCCTCCTCCTCCTCTCGACATGTGCCTAGTCAGACCTTTATTTATTTCCCTCTGTCCTTTCATTACTAATTTAAACTGTTTTCATCCCCAATTGACCTTTCTGTTGTCTCTGCGTCTGCCTGTCCGTCTGTCCGTCTGTCCGTGTGTCTGTTCCGGTTCTATCTGCGGCATCCTTGTGTGTCCGAGTGTGTGTGTGTCTCAGTTATGTTCCTATCCATCTGTCTATCTCGCTGTCTGTGTGTGTCACTCTTGTGTTGCCAATTTAATATACTGTACCTGTCTGGAGTCTATTGAACCGTGTGTGTGTGTGTGTGTGTGTGTGTGTGTGTGTGTGTGTGTGTGTGTGTGTGTGTGTGTGTGGGTGGTTACTCAGCTTACTCGTTCATTGACTCATTGATTGATTTGATGACTGACTGACTGACTGACTGATTGGATAGTTTAATAACTGAATTGCTGACTAACCAACAGACTGACTGAATACTGTCTTGGTAATTGACACCTTGACTGACTGATTGACTGAGTGACTGAGTGCATGGTTGGCTGACTGACTTGACCGATGAGTGACTTGAATGACTGATTGACTGAATGATCGCTTAATTTATTTGTTACTGTGACTGACTGACTGAATGACTGTCTTGGTAATAGACCCCCTGACTGACTGAGCGGTTACTTTGCTGACTGACTGACTGACTGACTGACTGATTGATTGGGTGATTATTGGGTGGTTTACCTGTTAACTGACTGACTGGGTGATTGACTGACTGACTGGCGTACTGAATCTAAGAGTCTTACTGAATAACTCACTGGTGGAAAATAACAATTGAACGAGTGACTGGCTGACTGATCTGATTACATTTCGATCCTAAACATTGACTGGTTGTTGTATTTACTACCTTAACAATTGACCCCTAACAATGCCAACTAATTGCTGAACCTTTTAGATGCTGTTAATTTGTTTCACTCTACTTAACCATTTTGTCTATCTATCTATCTATCTATCTATCTGTCAAGACACTTATCCTCCAATTAAAGATGATTCATTATCTTAAAGTCTTTCTTCTCCCTCTTCTTACGTTTTTTTTCTCATTCTTATTTCATTCCATCTCTTTCTCATCTATTTGGTTCTTTCTTTTAAGGGATTGGCATCTCAGTAGGCCTCTCTCTCTCTCTCTCTCTCTCTCTCTCTCTCTCTCTCTCTCTCTCTCTCTCTCTCTCTCTCTCTCTCTCTCTCTCTCTCTCTCTCTCTCTCTCTCTCTCTCTCTCTCTCTCTCATACTGAAAAAAAATCTGACTACCTAAATATGTATCTAGCTTCACCTGTATACCTAACTACCTGTCTGTCTTTACCTACTTACCTATCTATCTATCTGTTTATCTATCTATTTATCTGTCTATCTGTCTATCTATCTTTGCCTAACTACCTACCTGTCTATCAGTCTTTACTTATCTACCTAACCTAGCCTGACCTGCCCACTCACCTGTCTACACCTACAGCCAGCACCCCTGCAGCACACTGGCCCTCTAACTCCCTGGTAATGAAGTCCTGCGTCCCCTAAGGTCAGGATCACTCCCCAGAGGCGCGGGACTTGGGGTGGTGTTGGTGGTGGTGGTGGTGGTGGTGGTGGTGGTGGCGCAGTTTGTCCTCACCTTTCTTGTCACTCTTGTTTATTTATTTATTATTTTTTTTCGTATTTTCTTAGTTTTTCGTCCTTTTCTTTTATTGTTTTCTGGTTATTGGTATCTGTATGTCTTCCCTTTCTTTTTTTCTTTTTTGTTTTCTTCTATTTTTCCTTCCTATTTTTTTATTTCTTTGTTTATTTTCTTGTTTTTCTTTTTTTCCTTCATCTAAGAATTCTCTTTTTCTTTCTTTCTCTTGCTTGCTTTCTTCCATGTTTCATTCTTCCTCCCTCCCTCCCTCCCTCCCTCCCTTTTTTTTTCTCTCTCCCTGTCTTTCTTTCTTAGTTATTTTTTCTTTCGTTCATCCGATATAATTAATGCGTCCTTCCCAAATCCCTTCTTCACTCCCTCCTTTCCCTCCCCTCCCTTCATCCCTCCGTCTTCCCCCTTCCCTCCCGTTCCATATTACATAACACACATGAATGGCAAGGTTCCTCTCTTACTATAAAGATAACCTTGTTGAAATGAAGAGGAGAGAGATTTATATGGGAATTCGCCCCGTCCTCAGCCCACACACACACACACACACACACACACACACACACACACACACACACACACACACACACACACACACACACACACACACACAGGCAATAAAAACTACCAAACATAGAAGATAAGATTGTATGTTGAGTGTGTTGCACCAGAGAGAGAGAGAGAGAGAGAGAGAGAGAGAGAGAGAGAGAGAGAGAGAGAGAGAGAGAGAGAGAGAGAGAGAGAGATTAAAACTGATATGTTCATCGCAGCAAGGGAAAAAAAATAAAGAGTAGACTGCGACAAAACGGAGAGGAGGAAAAATAATAATGTTGTTGTTCTTGAAAAATAAAAATAAATAAATAAAAAAAAGTTAGTGGTAGAAATTGAGCTTCCATAGAAACGAAAACGTAATAACTTTGTGCTCATTGACAGAAAAAAATATGGTAGGAAATAGATAGAAAAAAATGAAATAAAAAATAAAATAGACAAATAACGCGAAAAAAAATAGAAATGAAAATAAATAAATAAATAAAAGTACTGTAAATAAAAGTTGACTGATTGAATTTTTAAGGCAACTAAACAAATAAGACGCCTCTAAAAGAAAGAAAGAAAGAAAATAAAAAAAAATAAAGAAATAAGGACCCATTTCAAAGAGTATCAAAACAACATCACAAGGCGCCTCAAAAAAAAAAAAAAAAAAAACAAACAAACAGATAAATAGACAGACAAACATCCATTGTAAGAGGAGACGAAGACAGTGGCGCGGCTAACCTGGTGGACACAGTGGACAATAATGGCGGAGGACAGATGAGCAACAAATCTAGAATAACTTAAGTCCTTGAGTGGGAGCGGCAGTGGAACTTTACTTGGAGGAGGAGGAGGAGGAGGACGAGGAGGAAAAGTGGTGTTAATGGAGGAAGACTACGTGGGAGGGGAGGTAGAGGAAGAAGAGAGGGTGTGGGAGGAGTTGGTGTTTGCATTTGGAGAAGTGTTGGAGGAGGAGGAGGAGGAGGAGGAGGTGGTGGTGGTGGTGATAATGGAGGAAGGTGTGTGGGGGGGTAGGAAGAGAAAGAAGAGAAGGGATGGTGTTTGAAGTAGCAGTGTGGTAGTATTGGTGCTTGTACAGGAGGAGGAGGAGGAGGAGGAGGAGGAGGAGGAGGAGCTTGTACAGGAGGAGGAGGAGGAGGAGGAGGAGGAGGAGGAGGAGGAGGAGGAGGAGGAAAAGTGGTGTTAATGGAGGAAGACTACGTGGGAGGGGAGGTAGAGGAAGAAGAGAGGGTGTGGGAGGAGTTGGTGTTTGCATTTGGAGAAGTGTTGGAGGAGGAGGAGGAGGTGGTGGTGATAATGGAGGAAGGTGTGTGGGGGGGTAGGAAGAGAAAGAAGAGAAGGGATGGTGTTTGAAGTAGCAGTATGGTAGTATTGGTGCTTGTACAGGAGGAGGAGGAGGAGGAGGAGGAGGAGGAAAAGAAGATGGCTATTGTTTTGGTGGTAGTGGTGATGGTGGTGGTGGAGATTGGCAACGAAGAGAAGAAGTTAAGATAGAGGAGAAGGAAGAGGATGAGGTAGAGGAGAGAGAAGAAAGAGAGAGAAGGAAGAGGAGGAGGTAGGTAATATTAGTGGTAGTGGTTAAGGAGGAGGAGGAGGAGGAGGAGGAGTGATA
>NC_087178.1:467500-470000 GCF_035594125.1 Scylla paramamosain
TCCTTCCTCTCTTCCTTGTTTTTTTCTTTTTTTCTTCTTCAACTTCTCTCTTTCTTCGTTTTCGTCTTTTCCCCCTTCGAAGAAAATTGAGACCTTCATTTATTTTATCTTTTCTTCTTGTACTATTTCCACTTCCTTCCTTCTCTCCTTTCCTTGCCCTCCCCTTCCCTTCCCTTCCCTTCTTTTTCCTTCTTTTTTTCTTTCTTTCTTTCCTTCTTCCTTCCTTCCTTCCTTGTTTCCCCATCCCCGCCTCCCTCCTTCCCTCCCTCCCTCCTGGCCTCGCTACAAGAAAATAAACAACTCTGCTTCACTAAACTTGTGCTGCAGAGAGAGAGAGAGAGAGAGAGAGAGAGAGAGAGCAGTAAACTTGAGTAAAAGCTGTGTTAAGTTGGGTGAAATAAATGCAAGTAATAGAGAAGATTAATTAGGATTGAGACTCGTAAGAAAAAAAAAGAAATTAAAGTGAAAAAAAAGAAGCAAATTGAAGTGAGGCAGATACGATTAACTTGAGCAATATATATATAAGAAAAGTTGAAAATTTCACAGCAATTTGATAAAAGAATGTGAATAGAATAAACCTGAAAAAAAAATTACTTAACGAGACGTAGCGAATTAAATAAATGAAATAAAAATAATAGATAAAGGAATAAATAAATAAATAAATATGTAAGAGAAATTATAACAGCAAAACACGATACAAAAATAACTCTCTCTCTCTCTCTCTCTCTCTCTCTCTCTCTCTCTCTCTCTCTCTCTCTCTCTCTCTCTCTCTCTCTCTCTCTCTCTCTCTCTCTCTCTCTCTCTAAAGGACAAACAACGAGGCAGAAATCAGGGTGCGAAAGACAGCTGAGCGTGGAGAGGCCTAGATAGGCTTAGGAGGAAGGTTGAGAGAGGCTGTGAGGGCTGTGGGAGACTGGGTAGGGTTGAGGTAGGTAAGGAAGGGTTGAGGTAGGCTGGGTAGGATTGAGGTAGGTTGGGGTGGCTTGAGGTAGGCTGGGTAGGATTGAGGTAGGCTGGGAGGGGGTTGGGATAGGCTGGGAGGGGGTTGGGCAGGTTGATGGGGGAGGGATAGACTAAGAGTGGAGGTAGGGGGGAGCAAAATTAATTACATTACCTGAAGCTTGCCATTATATTAGTTGAATGTGTGTGTGTGTGTGTGTGTGTGTGTGTGTGTGTGTGTGTGTGTGTGTGTGTGTGTGTGTGTGTGTGTCCGTCCTTGCTATTTATGTTTCAGTTTTCGTCACACACACACACACAGAGAGAGAGAGAGAGAGAGAGAGAGAGAGAGAGAGAGAGAGAGAGAGAGAGAGAGAGAGAGAGAGAGAGTTGGGTGAGAAATGACAGGTGCAGTGTTGACAGGTGGATTATAGAGGAAGGATAAGAGGAGCAGGTGTTGACAGGGATGGGAGGAGACAGGTGTAAAGGAACCAGAGGGGGAAAAATGAAAGAAGAAAGAAAAAAAGAGGAAAGGGAAGGAGGAAAGATAGTAATATATGGAAGAATATATGAATGATGAGAGAGGATTGTGAAGGAAAGAAAGAGGAGAGAATGAGAGGAGGAGGAGGAGAAAGGGAAGTAAGAAAGAGGTAATATCAGAAAGGGTTGATGAATGAGATGGGACGTGAGGAATGTGTAAGAAAGAGGAAGAGAAGGAGGAGGGAATAAAGATGGATAAGTGATAGAAGGAATAAAAAGTAGAAATTGAAGGGAAGGAGAGAATGAACAGAAGAGTGAAGGAGAGAAATAGCAAAGGAAGGAAGGAATAATGGAAAATAAATAAAAAAATAGGAAACACAGAAGAGGAGCAAAGAAAAATTAAGGAAAACGAAAAAATACGAGAAGATGAATAGGGAAAGAAGGAAAGGAGGAAAACAAAGACAACAAATGGGAGATAGGGAAAAGAAAAGAAGGAAAACACTAAGAGAAAAAGGGAAGATATAGAAAGAAGGAAAGGGAAAATAAGGGAATGAGAGAACAGAGAAGGAAGAGAAAAAAATAGTAAGAAAAGATGAAAGATAAGGGAAGAAGGAAGGAAGGAAGAAGAAAGGATAAAACATAGGAAAGGGAGAGTGCTGACAAAGGAATGAATGTAAGAAAGAAGGAAGAAAGACAGAGAGAGAGAGAGAGAGAGAGAGAGAGAGAGAGAGAGAGAGAGAGAGAGAGAGAGAGAGAGAGAGAGAGAGAAGGAAGAAGGAAGGGGGTGACTGGGGGAGTGAGAAGACGATGAATGGAAGAAGTAAGAGAGAGAGAGAGAGAGAGAGAGAGAGAGAGAGAGAGAGAGAGAGAGAGAGAGAGAGAGAGAGAGAGAGAGAGAGAAGGAAAGTGTTGATGTAATATTGCTATAATCTTATTTCGTACACACACACACACACACACACACACACACACACACACACACACACACACACACACACACACACACACACACACACACACACACACACACACACACACACACACAGGTGGGAGCACGAGAGACAGGTAACGTTTTTCCCCATGA
>NC_087178.1:472500-487500 GCF_035594125.1 Scylla paramamosain
CAACAACAACAACAACAACAACAACAACAACAACAAAGAATAAGAAATAAAAAGAAGAGTAGGAGGAGGAGGAGGAAGAAGAAGAAAAAAAGAAGTATGAAGAAGAAGAAGAAGAAATTATTAGAAAGAGGAGAAGTAGGAGGAAGAAGGAATTAGAGAAGAGGAGGAGTAGGAAAAAGAATAAAAATAAAAATAACAGTAGTAAGAGGAAGAAGAAATAAAGATAGGAGTACAAAGAGGAAGAAAGGAGGAAGAAATAAAAAGAACAGGAGAACCAAGAGGAACAACAACAACAACAGCAACAACAATAACAAAGAAGAGGGAGAAATTAAAATAAAAGGAGTAGAAGGAAGAAGGGAATAAAAATGAGAAAATAACTACCTTTTTTTAGAAGAGGAGGAGGAGAAGGAAAAGACGATAAAGGAGATGAAAAGTAAGATTAGAATTTACGCTCTGATAAAAAGGGAAAAGAGAGAAGGAAGAATAACAGGGTGATAAGATGAGACGAAGATGGGAGATAGGGGAGGGGGGAATAAATGCAAGAATTATGTACGTATAGGGAAAAGATGAAATATGTGGAAATTATTGATGATGCAGGGAAGTAGAGGAGAGAAATGAAAAAAAGGTTAAAATAATCGGAAAAAAAGTGTGTAGTGCAGATTATGATAAAAATGGAAGAGGAAGATAAGAAGAAAAATAAGTTGATAAATAGATAATTGTGACTATGAGAGAGAAATGGAATATATAAGAGAGAGAGAGAGAGAGAGAGAGAGAGAGAGAGAGAGAGAGAGAGAGAGAGAGAGAGAGAGAGAGAGAGGCAGTAATAGATATAAATACAAAACAGTAGAAAAAAAATCAAGAATACACGAAAGAACACAAAAGAAAAACAAGCAGCAACAGCCCTGTAGGTTATCACGAGGCTGTTAATGACAAGCTACACTATTTAATCTGAAAGAAGAGACGTAGGGTAGTTAAGACGAAGAAAGCGAAGGAAAAGGAGGAAACATACGAAGGAGTGAATGAATAGGGGAAGGGAAAGTAGAGTGAAAGTAGTAATTATAGAAAGGAAAAAAAAAATGATAAATGGGGAGGGGAGAGAATGAGAGAAGAGAAAAACATGAAGAGGGAAAGAAAGGAAATGGAATGATTATAAAGTGCTAGTAGTAATTAATAAAAGGAGGAGGAAGAGGAGGAAGAGGAGGAGGAGAAGAAAAAGATGGAGAGGAGAAGGAATGTAGATGATGAAAATTATGTAACAATATAGAAGGGAAGAGTAAGTGAATATAATAACAGTAATCAGAGAAAGAGAGAGAGAGAGAGAGAGAGAGAGAGAGAGAGAGAGAGTCTGGATAAAGAACTAAAAAATAAATAAAATAAATAAAGAACGAAAAGAAGAATAGAACTTGATTAAAGAAAGAGAAATAAAGGAAAGGGTAAAACTCAAAGAAGAAGACGTAGGAGGAGGAGAAAGAGGAAGAGGAGAAGAGGAAGAGAAAGAGGAAGAGAAGAAAAAGCAGATAATTGAGAATAGGGAAACACAACAACAAAAATAAGTACATATGTAAAGAGATGTGTGTGTGTGTGTGTGTGTGTGTGTGTGTGTGTGTGTGTGTGTGCGTGTGCGCGGGCGTGGGCGTGGGCGGTGAAAGTAGTGGTGGTGGTTGTAGTGTGGGCGGCGGTCAGACCTTAGAAACCACTGTTATTGGGTCTCCTCCTCCTCCTCCTCCTATTTTTTCTCTTCTTCTTCTTCTTCTTCTTCTTCTTCTTCTTCTTCTTCTTCTTCTTCTTCTTCTTCTTCTTCTTCTTCTTCTTCTTCTTCTTCTTCTTCTTCTTCTTCTTCTTCTTCTTCTTCTTCTTCTTCTTCTTCTTCTTCTTCTTCTTCTTCTTCTTCTTCTTCTTCTTCTTTCTCTGTAATTACGCCCTCCTCCTCCTCCTCCTCCTCCTCCTCCTCCTCCTCCTCCTCCTCCTCCTCCTCCTCCTCCTCCTCCTCCTCCTCCTCCTCCTCCTCCTCCTTTATTTATGTTTATTTTTGCTGCTGCCTTTCCCTAATTGTCTTCTGCTTTGTCCTTTTCTTCTCTCTCCATTTCTCTCTCTCTCCTTTTTCTCTCTTTTTTTCTCCTTTTTTCTCTCCCCTTTTCTCCTCTTCCTTCATTTTGGTAATTCCATCTCTCTTCCCACTTTCCTTTCCCTCCCTTCCTCCTCCTCCTCCTCCTCCTCCTCCTCCTCCTCCTCCTCCTCCTCCTCCTCTTGGTGCTTGCGTTCCTGTTTGATCCTCCTTACCTGGCCAAAAATTACGCATTTCTACCTGAACACCTGGTGAATGTGTGTGTGTGTGTGTGTGTGTGTGTGTGTGTGTGTGTGTGTGTGTGTGTGTGTTTAAAGTTGAGTATATTGAACTGTGCTGCTCTCGAAAGCCTTATAAGTCATAAAGTTATTATTAATTTGTGTGTGTGTGTTTGTGTGTGTGTGTGTGAGAGAGAGAGAGAGAGAGAGAGACAGAGGGGATTAATTCCTATATGTGCGTTTTTTTATTATTATTGTTATAATTATTATTATTATTATTATTATTATTATTATTATTATTATTATTGTTCTTGTTGTTGTTGTTGTTGATGTTATTATTATTATTATTATTATTATTATTATTATTATTATTATTATTATTATTATTATTATTATTATTATTATTATTATTATACTAACTTCTCTTTCCTATATTGCAGGTAAGTGTTGCTTGTCCCTGGCAGTGCGGAGGTAAACACAGGTACAGGTGAGAGAGAGAGAGAGAGAGAGAGAGAGAGAGAGAGAGAGAGAGAGAGAGAGAGAGAGAGAGAGAGAGAGAGAGTCTTTTCTTACTTTCACTCCATCCTGGCATTTCACTTTATCCCTCTTGTCTTCCCCTTCCTCTCCCCTTCCCCTCCCTCCCCTCTCCTCCCCATAGCTTGCTAGTCACCTCTTAGTAATGTCATGGCCGTAGGGGAGAGAGGAGGGAGAGGTAAGGAAGAGGGGAGGAGTGATGAAGAAAGGAAGAGGGGAGAGATGGTGAGGGGAAAGGGGAGTGAAGAGGGGAGAAGGTTTTAGTGACGTGGAAAAGAGAGGAGGGATGAGGGGAGTGATAGGTGGAAGAGTCTACGAGTGACGTGGAAGGGGGAGAGAGGGGAGTTATGGGTAGGGAGAGAGGGGAGAGTGAGGGGAACGAGGGAAGTGTATCGTGCGCCATAAATGTTTTAGTAAGCTTGTTGGTTCTCCCTCCCCTCCTCTCCCCTCTCCCCACTTCACTCGCACACTCACTCTTCACTCTCCCCACGTCTTCTTCCCTTATTTTCTTTCTGTATCTCCTCCTCCTCCTCCTCCTCCTCCTCAGCATGAAGTAATAGACATTTTAGGATCTGTTTTCACTTTCCTCCTCCTCCTCCTCCTCCTCCTCCTCCTCCTCCTCCTCCTCCTCCTCCTCCTCCTCCTCCTCCTTGATGCGTTGTCATGGTGCAAGAAAAGAGGAAGAAAAGAAAAGCAAAAAAAATATCAAGAAACAAGTGTGTGTGTGTGTGTGTGTGTGTGTGTGTGTGTGTGTGTGTGTGTGTGTGTGTGTTAGTCAGGCGTCATTTGCCACGCCCATACGAACACACACACACACACACACACACACACACACACACACACACACACACACACACACACACACACACACACAGTAGTAAAACACGCATATACGCACACAAGTAATAAAATGTGTAATAAAATGATGGCTAAACTAAATAATGCGCACACACACACACACACACACACACACACACACACACACACACACACACACACACACACACACACACACACACACACACACACACACACACACACACACACACAGTAATCGATGGCTAAGAATAATTCCTTCCATTTTCTTTCTTTCTGTGTCAGTCAGTCCTTCTAGTTTTCTTTTTTCTTCCTTCCTTCCTTCCTTCCTTCCTTCCTTCCTTCCTTCCTTCCTTCCTTCCTTCCTTCATTATTATTCCTTCTGTAACAAAATTCTTTTCATCCTTGTCTTCCTTTCCACCCATCCTTTATCATTCATTATTTTCTTCATTATTTACTTATGTTCGATCAATATAAATGCTGCAGTAGGTGCCAAGTGTTCATTTTGTACCTGTTTCCTTAAACGTCGTTGTTGTTGGTGGTGGTGGTGGTGGTGGTGGTGGCGCTGGTGGTGGTGGTGGTGATGGTGGTGGTCTTGTGGGTGTTGATACCATTAATATAACAGAGTGCAGTAGAAGTCTTCGTGAGTAGAAATTTTAAGAATGCTCACTGGCGCTTATTTAAAGTGAATGTAAATTAGATCAACATGAGATAGCAGCAAAATTTAACAGAAAATGCAAGGAATTACAATAAATGATATGATCTGCTTCTCGGAATAAGATTAAGTCATTATTGCACGTTCTCTCTCTCTCTCTCTCTCTCTCTCTCTCTCTCTCTCTCTCTCTCTCTCTCTCTCTCTCTCTCTCTCTCTCTCTCTCTCTCTCTCTCTCTCTCTCTCTCTCTCTCTCTCTGTGACTTCTTTCCCTCTTCTTGCTCTCTTCCTCCCTGCTTTGCTCTCTTCCTTGCTCTCTTCCTCCTCCTCCTCCTCCTCCTCCTCCTCCTCCTCCTCCTCCTCCTCCTCCTCCTCTTCCTCTTCCTCTTCCTTGCGACATGTACCAAATCAGACTTTTATCTCTCTCTCTCTCTCTCTCTCTCTCTCTCTCTCTCTCTCTCTCTCTCTCTCTCTCTCTCTCTCTCTCTCTCTCTCTCTCTCTCTCTCTCTCTCTCTCTCTCTCTCTCTCTCTCTCTCTCAGTTTGTTCACAGCGCCTAGATAGTTTTCAATATTATTTTTTTATATGTATTTTTTTTGTCAATTTTGTCTCTTCCCTTTTAATTTTTTTTTATGCTAATCTGTCTCTTTTTGTTGTTTTATTGATTCTTTCGTTATTCTTCTTCTTTTCTGTCTATACGCTTGTCCGTTTGTGTGTGTGTGTGTGTGTGTGTGTGTGTGTGTGTGTGTGTGTGTGTGTGTGTGTGTGTGTGTGGAGATCAAAATTTACAGCCAGCATCAACCTCCCGCAGTCAAGGCAGCTGGAGGCATTATAAAGCAAGTTTTCCTCGTGGCTTCACCAAGTTATCCTATCAAGGAGGCGGCGGCTTCATAAACGTTCATCTCAGGCAAACGTTTGTGGTGGTGGTGGTGGTGGTGGGGGGCTCGGTAAACAATGAAGTGTTATTGTTATTATTATTGTTATTATTACCGTATTAATGAAATGTACAGGAAAAGTTAAGGCTGATTTGGTCGTTGTATTGATAGTGGTGATGGTGGTGGTGATGGTGGTGGTCTTTATGTATGTGAGGATTTAGGATGTCTTATTAAAAAATGTGATTATGTTTATGGTATTGCTTATGGTGGTGGTGGTGGTGGTGGTGGTGGTGCTGCTGCTGATAGTGCGAACCGAAAGCAATATCCGAAATTACTCGTATATTAGCGAAGAGGAAACTGTGGTGGTGGTGGTGGTGGTGGTGGTGATGGTGGTGGTGGTGATATTGGACGGGAACAAAAATTCACACACACACACACACACACACACACACACACACACACACACACACACACACACACACACACACACACACACACACACACACACACACACACACACACACACACACACACACACACACACAAAAAATAACAAGACTGACCAAGAGGACAGTTATTCTTGTTTTTATACCCTCTTACTTATAAATGTGTCATACCATTCCTTTTTATTCCCTTAAGTGTAATCTACTTATATGACAAAGAACACAAAGAAAACATCCTTACATTACCCTTTTTATACTTAGGCTGACGTCTACTACAAGATTACACTTATGACTTCTCTCTGATGTCATATACTTTTCGCTTCTTTTTCCTACGCACCGAGAAAGGACAGTTTAGTTAAGTCCTCGGTGGAAAGTAAAAAAACGAGAGGCTATTATGAGACACTTAGCGGAGAGAACATGGCTGGGTGAGTGCTGGTGTTGAAGCCGTAATCTGATACGCTTTGTTCTCACCACTACTATTTTCAAAGGCCACAGAGATGATTAACCAGGTTCTCAAGAGTGTTTCTCCTTTTCATAATGTAGAAATCTTGTATATCTGTCACTAGAACCGTAAAAACACCATTAAAAACTCGTGTAGCTTCATCTAGAGCCTTGGAGGTCCGGCGCAGAACTGTTTCTGAATGTCGTCTTTTAGTATTGTCTATGTAAGGTTTGCTGTGTGGGTTCTTAGGGGTGTTCCTGTATGCCTTGAGTGGTGGGGGTGTCTTGTCCTCACCTGGCTTAGTACTGGTGTGTGGTGTCTTTTGGGAGTGTTCCTGTGTGTTTTGATTTGTTCGTTCATGTCTTGATCTCACTAAGTTGATTCTAGCTCGTGAAAATTGTTATGGTTGTTGTTGTTGTCTTAATGTTTTTTACTGCATTGTTTTGTTACTATTACTACTACTACTACTGCTGCTGCTACTTCGTCTTCGTCTTCGTCAGCTATCACCACCACTACCACCACCGCCACCAGACCCTCACAGTACACACCGCTAACGCTCCGCTATAATGAAACACGGAGACTCTTTCCCGTAGACTTATGCAAACGTGGCACGCTTTCTCCATAGACTTGTGCCGCTGGGAAATCTGAGGAGCCTTGAAATCCTCCATCTGCATAAAGAGGTGCCGCGGACTTGAATCAGTCGTTCCTTGATCTAAATGTGAGTTTTTCTTAAGATAATGTTTCCTTTTAGATATATTTGATTTGATTTTTTGTTGTTGTTGTTGTTTTTTACTTATTTATTTCTTTATTAGGTTTCTTAGGTACCTACGTAGAAACAAAGATGGGTGAATGCACTGCGGAGTTGGCAACAGTAACAACAGAAGTAGGAAGAGTAACAATAGATATGACTGCTGATGTTGCTACCGTGAATACCACCACCACCACCACCACCACCATGATCTTTACCATCACTACTACTACTACTACTACTACTACTACTCGGGAGGCGGCAGGACAGAGTGGGGTGGGGCTGGCCAGTGACCTACACCACCACCACTACTATCGATCTGTCACTCCCTGCTCTCACTTCCCCCTCCCACTCTCCCTCTTCCTCTCTCTCTCTCCCCCTCCCACTCCCTCTCACCGTGACTCATTCTTGTCTGGCCGAGGAAAGGGCGTGAAAGCTAGCTCGCTCTCTCTCTCACTCTCACTCTCTCAGCCTTGCTTGCGTTCTGAACGAAGTAAAGCGCTCTCTCTCTCTCTCTCTCTCTCTCTCTCTCTCTCTCTCTCTCTCTCTCTCTCTCTCTCTCTCTCTCTCTCTCTCTCTCTCTCTCTCTCTCTCTCTCTCTCTCTCTCTTCATTTGGTATTTCCACAGTTCTCCTTTATTTATTTACATCTCATCTCGTTTCTCATTATCATGCTTTCCTCCTACTCACCAACTTTCTCTCCTATTCTCTCTCATTTATTATTTCTTAGATTTCTCTCCAGCCCTCATTTTCTTCCTCCTCCTCCTCCTCCTCCTCCTCCTCCTCCTCCTCCTCCTCCTCCTCCTCCTCCTCCGCTCAGTCTATCTCTGTCTTTATTAATGTGTATTCTTTCTTCCTCTTCAATTTTCACTTTGCATTAAACTTTTGTTATTATTTTTATTATTTTTTTTTGTGGTTTGTCGAGATATTCTTTTGTTCTTGTTATTTTGTGTTTTATTTTCTTTTTTCTTCATTTATTTTTATTTTTTTTTATTTTCTTCTCGTCCTTCCTTCCTTTGTAGTGAATTTGTCACATATTCTTATTTACTGCCTTCTTTCTTTCTTCCTTCCCTTTTCTTTTTCTTATTTATGCTCTCTCTCTCTCTCTCTCTCTCTCTCTCTCTCTCTCTCTCTCTCTCTCTCTCTCTCTCTCTCTCTCTCTCTCTCTCTCTTTTGTCGCTCCTTGTTTCTTTAACGTTCCATATAATTTTATTTTTTTGTTATTTTCTTCTCTTCCACATTTATTTAATTTCCGCCGTCTCCTTTTTTCCTTTTCCTTTTTTTTTTTTTTTTTGTCTTCATGCAATTTTCTCTCCTTGTCTTTTTTATTTATTTTTTTTCAAAGCCTTAATTTCCTAACCTTCTCCTCCTCCTCCTCCTCCTCCTCCTCCTCCTCCTTGTGTCCTCCTTTCTCCTCTCCTTCCACTTGCTTTACATCATCTCCTCCTCCTCCTCCTCCTCCTCCTCCTCCTCCTCCTCCTCCTCCTCCTCCTCCTCCTCCTCCTCTTCTTCTTCTTCTTCTTCTTCTTCTTCTTCTTCTTCTTCTTCTTCTTCTTCTTCTTCTTCTTCTTCTTCTTCTTCTTCTTCTTCTTCTTCTTCTTCTTCTTCTTCTTCTTCCTCCTCCTCCTCCTCCTCCTCCTCCTCCTCCTCCTCCTCCTCCTCCTCCTCCTCCTCCTCCTCTTCTTCTTCTTCTTCTTCTTCTTCTTCTTCTTCTTCTTCTTCTTCTTCTTCTTCTTCTTCTTCTTCTTCTTCTTCTTCTTCTTCTTCTTCTTCTTCTTCTTCTTCTTCTTCTTCTTCCTCCTCCTCCTCCTCCTCCTAGTGGGTTTCTTTATATATTTACCCAGAGGTCAATTAGAGGAGTTCACGTGGACGGGTCAAAAGGTCACGCTTTGATTACTTGGGATTCTAGTTGTTTTTGTTGTTGTTGGTGGTGGTGGTGGTTGTGGTGGTGGTGGTGGGGAAGTAGTAGTAGTAGTAGTAGTAGTAGTAGTAAAAGGTTTTGTGTTCTGTGGTGTGGAGAGAGAGAGAGAGAGAGAGAGAGAGAGAGAGAGAGAGAGAGAGAGAGAGAGAGAGAGAGAGAGAGAGAGACGAATGGAGTCAAGGTTAGATATAGTTGGTTGTCACTCGTGTGTGTGTGTGTGTGTGTGTGTGTGTGTGTGTGTGTGTGTGTGTGTGTGTGTGTGTGTGTGTGAAAGGTGGAAGCCCGATTTGGTTGGATAAATCGAGGTACATTCCCTCTCTCTCTCTCTCTCTCTCTCTCTCTCTCTCTCTCTCTCTCTCTCTCTCTCTCTCTCTCTCTCTCTCTCTCTCTCGGCAGAGGAAGTTAACACCTTAATTCAACTCGTGTGTGTGTGTGTGTGTGTGTGTGTGTGTGTGTGTGTGTGTGTGTGTGTGTGTGTGTGTGTGTGTGTGTGTGTTCTGCGTGTGCGTGTGCGCGTGCGTGCGTGTACATGTGTGCGTATGTACGTAGTGATTGCAGTGGCGGAGGAGGATATCGATTTAAGTGATGTGGAGTGTGTCTGTATTTTTGTACGTGCGTGCGTGCGTGCGTGCGTGAGTGAGTGGAGGGTGGAGGTTCACGGTGGCGGTGGCGGTGGTGGTGACTGTGGTGGTGGTGGTGGTGGCGGCCAGTGTATTACAATCAGTGGGAAGGAGCGCTTGGTAGTGTGTGGAACTCCCGCGAACACACACACACACACACACACACACACACACACACACACACACACACACACACACACACACACACACACACACACACACACACACACCACTTAGGATTTCAAAGGATACCAGCCTCCTACATATCCCTAAGTCCTTTAATCCTTCAATTATCATTTCTCAACTTTGACATTAATTCCTGTACTAACAGCAATACATACACTATCTTCTAAACGACAGTAGTATACTAACTCCTCTTAACTCTTTATACCTCCACTGAATTAACATTATGATCTGTCTGTCTGTCTGTCTGTCTGTCTGTCTGTCTGTCTGTCTGTCTGTCTCTTGTTTAATGCGCTATACAATAACTAATACGCAAGTGAATTATAATCAACCCTTTTTTCTCCATAAGTCAGTTTGTGTTTGTATCTGTCTATCTGTCTATCTCCTGTATCTATCTCCATCTCCCCACACGCACAACTGTCGATCATTCTATCTTCATCGACCCATCCATCTGTCTGTCGTGTGTTTTTGCGTCCATCTCTCCATCCATCTGCATCCATCTATCTGTCTGTCTGTCTGTCTGTCTGTCTGTCTGTCTGTCTGTCTGTCTGTCTCATTTGAAACTTGGATTGTAGGTTGTAAAATGTCTATGAACTGACACACAAAGCAAGATGTTTTACTTGATTTGTGGAGGAAGTAACTCTCTCTCTCTCTCTCTCTCTCTCTCTCTCTCTCTCTCTCTCTCTCTCTCTCTCTCTCTCTCTCTCGCTCTAGCTCTCGCTCTCTCGTTGAAATGAAGGTGAGGAATGTAGAGTGATAGCTAGTGGGAATGTGGCATGGCTGAGAGAGAGAGAGAGAGAGAGAGAGAGAGAGAGAGAGAGAGAGAGAGAGAGAGAGAGAGAGAGAGGAATGCCGTAGCAGCTTGAAGGTCAGGTCACCATATCTTTATTTTTTGTTTTATCAGTTTTGGTCATTTGGTGTGTACTCTCTCTCTCTCTCTCTCTCTCTCTCTCTCTCTCTCTCTCTCTCTCTCTCTCTCTCTCTCTCTCTCTCTCTCCTCTCCTCTCCTCTCCTCTCCTCTCCTCTGATTCTTTTACGCCATCCTTACATCCCCCCTCCTCTCTCTCTCTCTCTCTCTCTCTCTCTCTCTCTCTCTCTCTCTCTCTCTCTCTCTCTCTCTCTCTCTCTCTCTCTCTCTCTCTCTCTCTCTCTCTCTCTCTCTCTCTCTCTCTCTCTCTCTCTCTCTCTCCTCCCCGCTTTATTACACCTCTTCTATTCCCCTCCTTTTCTTATCCTTTCTCTCTTATTCCATCTTCTTTAACCCTTTTCCCATTCTGTCCACTCCTCCGCCTCACATTTCTTAATCCTTCCCTCATCTCCCCTCATCACTGCTCCCCATTTCTCTCTGATGGTCTCCCCTCTCCCTTCATTCTTCCCAGGTGATATTTTTGCACCTTAATTCCACCTTTTCTGTTTCTCCTTGTTTTATTTTCTTCATCTCAGTTTTTATCTTCATCCTAAGGTGCTTTTGTAGCTATTTTATATATTTGTTCTATGTTTGTTTCGTTCTTTAGTTTTTCTTCTTTCTTCACTTTCTTTTTCTTTCTTTCTTATCTTTCTTATCTCTTCCCTTATTTGCTATCTTAAAGTTTTCAGTGGATATTTTTTTGTTTTTTTCTCTATACCCTCCTTCTCTTCCTTTTTTGTTTCCTTTTTCTTCCTTCCTTCCTTCCCCCTTCCATTAACCTTCTCCTCCTTCTTTTTCCCCTTTCCTTAATCTTCTCTCTTCTTTCTTTTCTTTCATCTTATTCATCTCTTTCCTTTGGTTTTTTTTTTCTCTCCTCTGCACCTTCCTCCCTTCCTTCCTTCCTTTCTTTTCCTCTCTTTCCCTTTTCTTTTATCTTCCTTTTTCTTTATTACTTTTCATTCTTCTTCCTTCATCTTCATCTCTTTCCTTAGATTTTTTCTCTCCTTTTCTGCCTTCTTTCCTCTTTTCCTTTCTCTCCCTCTTCTTTACCTTCTTTTTCTCTCCCCCTCCTTTATTTTCCGTTTTCTCTCTCTTCATTCTTCTTCATCTCTTTCCTTTGTTTTGTTTTTTTCCTCTGCATCCTCCTTCCTTCCTCTATTTCCCTTTCCCCCTCTTTCTTTACCTTCCCTTTTCTTTCCCTTCCTTTATTTTCCCTTTCCTTTCTATTTTTTATCATCATCTCCTTTACACCTCTTCTCATCTCCTCTCCTTCCTTTCTTTCTCATTCTTTCCTATGCTTACCTAACTAACTTTGCATTTTTCTCTTCTTCTTCCTTCCTCCTCCCTACCCTTCTCTTCTTTAGTCTTGTTTACTTCCTCTTCTGCTTTACTGATGAACAGACACAGTGCAGACAAGATAAACAGGGGAATACAAACAGTGATAGTGATAATAAGTAGATAAGTAGATGAAATAAGAAAAAGATGATGAAAATGAAAAAAAAAAAAAGAAAAAAATGAAGAGCGAAAGTGCATTTTGAATTATTATTATTATTATTGTTATTATTATTATTATTATTTTTAGGGTAAAGAAGGAAATGTGAAAAGAAAAAGAAAAAGAGAGACAGAAAATAACAACGGTCAGATATTTTTGTGGTGTGATGCATCTGTTGGTGCGGGAGAGGAGGTGGTGGTGGAGGAGGAGGTGATGGAGGAGGAGGAGGGAGGTGGTGGAGGAGGCGGAGATCAGAGTAAAGGAGAGAGAAAAGATTCCTTAGCCTCCCATCATGCTTCTGTCCGTACGCAAGGTGAAGGTGAGAGAGAGAGAGAGAGAGAGAGAGAGAGAGAGAGAGAGAGAGAGAGAGAGAGAGAGAGAGAGAGAGTATATTTTTGTCCAAGTATCCCCTGCTTTTCTTCGTGACCTTTACGTTTTCTTTCTTTCTATTTTCTTTCTATATTTATTTATTTATTTATTTATTTACTTACTGATCAGTTCTCTTATTGCATTATATATTACGTGTCCCTTTAATATCAAATTGTTTTTATATTTTGAGAGAGAGAGAGAGAGAGAGAGAGAGAGAGAGAGAGAGAGAGAGAGAGTGGTGCCGTGATGCAATGCACTACTCCTCCTCCTCCTCCTCCTCCTCCTCCTCCTCCTCCTCCTCCTCCTCCTCCTCCTCCTCCTCCTCCTCCTCCTCCTCCTCCTCCGTGTGATAATGATAGTAATAATGATTATGGTTATGATTGTATTTCTCTCTCTCTCTCTCTCTCTCTCTCTCTCTCTCTCTCTCTCTCTCTCTCTCTCTCTCTCTCTCTCTCTCTCTCTCTATCTCGTATCTCAATTTATTTCTTATGCAAGCTCTTTGTAGGAAAATCTTGCGTCGTGTCTCTCCTTGTTCTTGTAGTCGCGCATTGTTGATCAAGGCAAGAGGAGTTTCACTTTTACTCGTGTGTGTATGTGTGTGTGTGTGTGTGTAGTAGTAGTAGTAGTAGTAGTAGTAGTAGTAGTAGTAGTAGTAGTAGTATTGGTGGTGGTGGCAGTTATTGATTTTTGTTTTGTAATAGTCGTGTTTAGTGGTGGTGGTGGTGGTGGTGGTAGTAGTAGTAGTAGTAGTAGTAGTAGTAGTTTTTGTTGTTGTTGTTGTTGTTGTTGTTTTTATTTTTGTTGTTGCTGTCGTCATAGTAGTAGTAGTAGTAGTAGTAGTAGTAGCATATGTAGCAACAGCATTAGTAACAATGATAGTGGTGGTAGTAGTAGTAGTAGTAGTAGTAGTAGTAGTAGTAGTAGTAGTAGCAGTGACCGTAACATAAGCAGACAGTTCCAGTAGCAGTTTAAAAAAAAAAATAAAATAAATAAATAAAAAAATATTATACTGAACACGATAGAGGGAGACAACCATCCTTGTGAAGCAGATCCAGTGTGTGTGTGTGTGTGTGTGTGTGTGTGTGTGTGTGTGTGTGTGTGTGTGTGTGTGTGTTGCTTTATCACGGTGATGGTAGTGGTGGTGGCGGCGGTGGTGTATTGTGGTGGTGAAGGGCGGCTGCTGTGTTCATGTTGGTGGTGGTGGTGGTAGTGGTTGTGGTGGTGGTGGAGATTGGGGGCAAGAATTATGTATACTGGGCGGGAACATTGGTGGTGGTGGTGGCGGTGGTGATGGTGTATGGGAGGATTATGAAGAGAGGAATATTAATGGTGATGGTGGTGGTGGTGGTGGTGGTGGTGGTGGTGGTGGTGGTGGTGGTGGTGGTGGTGAAGGAAGAATAATGCATAGAGGAAACAGTAATGATGGTGATGATGATAAAGAGAGTGACTAGAACCAAAGGGATAGTGATAGTGGTGGTGATGGTAGTAGTAGTAGTAGTAGTAATGGTGGTGGTAGTAGTCTTGGTGATGGTGGTGGTGATAGTGGTAGTAATGGCGGCACAGCTGTAGTTAAGGATGGCTGGCAGAGAGAGAGAGAGAGAGAGAGAGAGAGAGAGAGAGAGAGAGAGAGAGAGAGAGAGAGAGAGAGAGAGAGAGAGACAATAATTAGACGAAAATGGAGGTAAGTATGTCTTGAACAGGTAAGCATATTTTTAGCAGCCAGGTGAGACTAGAGGGAGGGGAGAGGGAGAGTGAGGGAGAGAGGGGAAAGGTAAGAGGGGGGAAGAGGGGGCAGGTTTGTCTGGGTCAGCCGCCAACCCTTATTGATGAGAGGGATGAGAGAGGGAGAGAGGTGAGGGGAGGAAGGGAGAGAGAGGAAGGGAGGGGAGGGAGGGAGAGAGAGGAAGGGAGGGAAAGGGGGATGTGTCTGGAAAGAGGGTAGGTTTAAAGGGATACATGAGAGAGAGAGAGAGAGAGAGAGAGAGAGAGAGAGAGAGAGAGAGAGAGAGAGAGAGAGAGAGAGAGAGAGAGAGAGAGAGAGTCAAACAGGAAATGAATGACAAGGATATATGTAAAAAAAAAAAAATAAATAATAATAATAATAATAATAATAATCACGAAATCCAATGTTACTTATTCATATCTATATCATATTTTATTTTAGTTTATCATCATCATCATCATCAGCCATCGTATATACATTTTAAGAAGGAACAAAACAAAAAAATATAGAAGGAAATGTGCGAATGAATTAACTAAGGCGTATATTTAAATGCAAGTAGTGTAGATAGAATGGAGGAGGAGGAAGAGAAAGGAAGGTAGACAGGTGGACGTAGATAGGCCTGAGTGAGGAAGACGGGGAGGAGGAAGAAGAGGAGGAGGAGGAGGAGGAGTAAGGAAGGTAGGCCGGTGAAAGGGAATGAATAAACTCTCTCTCTCTCTCTCTCTCTCTCTCTCTCTCTCTCTCTCTCTCTCTCTCTCTCTCTCTCTCTCTCTCTCTCTCTCTCTCTCTCTCTCTCTGTCTCTCTCTCTCTGTCTTTGTCCTCACGAAAAAGCAACGATTTCATTTTCTTTCAACATTTTTTTCCCTCAGTTTTTTTCCTTCCTTTAGAGAGAGAGAGAGAGAGAGAGAGAGAGAGAGAGAGAGAGAGGAAGTAGACATGGATGGAGATACGAAGGAAGGGAAGAGGGAGGAAGGAATGAGAGTGGAGGAAGGA
>NC_087178.1:495000-500000 GCF_035594125.1 Scylla paramamosain
TGTGTCAGAATCTCGTTTATTAATCTCCTTTTCCTTCTATTCCAGGTGAGTGTCAAAAGTACCACATTCGTACTTGTAGACGTGAGAACACCCTGAGTTAGCTTAATGGCGCCCGCACCTGTGAGCCGGTCAGGTGAGCAGGTGGGCTGTAGGTGAATGTCAAGGTGAGACACACACACCCCTCTGTATGTGCTATTTATTCTGCTTCCTTCGTGACCAGAGAGAGAGAGAGAGAGAGAGAGGAGAGAGAGAGAGAGAGAGGAGAGAGAGAGAGGAGAGAGAGAGAGAATGCTGTATAGATGATAAGTAAAATCTCTCTTTAGGCAAGGAAGAAAATGTATAGAAGATTAAAGGAAGAGATCTTTTCATATTTAATACTTTCAGTGATTGGTCTAGCCTCGTTCCTGGTTTATGCATTTATAGACTGTATTTTAATGGGAGTTTCCTGTCTGTGGGAGGGAAGGAAACTGAATTTACAGGTGAAGGGCGGGAAAAATGCATTCAAGTTTTATGGTTTTATTGAAAGATTTAGCCTCGTTTTTCTTCATTATAATGCATTGTCACAATTTTTCCAGGCCGAGTAAATATTGCAAATCACGAAGGGAAAAAACTGTTAGCCAATCCTGTATGTGTGTGTGTGTGTGTGTGTGTGTGTGTGTGTGTGTGTGTATGTATGTATGTATGTATGTATGTATGTATGTATTTATTTGATTAGATCCGGTTAGTCATGCCATCTGCGAAGGGAAAAAAACAACACCTTTTTTTTCCCCTTTAGGTTATGCGTACGTGTGTATTGGTGTGTGTGTACATGTTCCTGCCACGGTAGTAAAACCAGTATTCTCTAACACTTTGCTTTCATCACGACTATTTTCAAAGGCTAGAGATGATTAGCCAGTTTTCCAAGAGTGTTTCTCCTGTTAATATAAAAACCATGTTAATCTGTCACTGCGATTATATAAGCACCATTAAGAACCCGTATGTGTAACTCCAACTGCAGCCTTTTGAAATTAGAAGAGGTGCGGCGCATGAGTGTTTCAGAACATGGCCGTGAAAGAGAGGTGTTTGAAGTGTGTCGCCCCTCTGCATGGCCTCATAAAGGTGTCTAGGCCGCTGGTGTGAGGCGGGTTATCGACCTTGCTGCTCACTGTTTCATAGCACCAACCTTCCCCACTTGTGCGTTGTAGAGAGAGGGAGGGAAGGAGGGAAAGATGATAGCAGTATGGGAGAGAGGGAGGGAGGGAGGGAAGGAGAAAGGAAAACAGTATGGGAGGGAGGGAAGGAAAGAGGGAGTAGGAATAAGGGAGAGAGGGAGAAATGAAAGCAGTATGGGAGGGAGGGAGGGAAGAGGAAAGAAGTATGAGAGGGAGGAAAGGAAGAGGAAAACAGTATGGAAGGGAGGGGAAAATGGTATGGAAGGGAGGAAAGATGGTGGTATGGGAGTATGGGAGGGGAGGGTTGGAGGAAAGCCTTGCATGGAGGGAGGGAGGGAGGGAGGGGGAGGTAAGGAAACATGATGAAAGGAAAGACGAGGAAAAAATATATTGTTCTTGGCGGTAAATTAATGGTTAGCCCGCTTTCTGCTGAAGAGAGAGAGAGAGAGAGAGAGAGAGAGAGAGAGAGAGAGAGAGAGTTTCATTGTGTACACTCATGCAAGTTTATCATCGTATTGTGTGGAAATAGGCCATTGTAAATCATAGCGAACATTGTATTATAACTTCCCTATGATAATCACATGAATCTACTGGAAAAAAAAAAAATGAGTGGCTTTATAGATGAGTAAAAATGCGCTTTGAAATCATGAATGAAATATTTAAATGTATACTTTATGGTGCGGTTTCTGGCGGCTTTCAGAATGACGTGATTTGTTAGGCACTGGAAAAATTAAATCACTGAAATATTTTGATGTGTGTGTGTGTGTGAGTGTGTGTGTGTGTGTAGTATAGTACAGTACACTACGTATATTGCACTGTTTTGCATTAAAGTTGTTGTGTGACATGGCAAGAAGAAAAGCTTAGTTATCTAGAAGGAAGTTAAAATTATCCGTAACTTTTGTAAATTTCTCACGACTATTTAAAGATTTCCCATGCATGAGTTGTCCAGAGTTCTATTACGCTTAGATTGTTGTTCTGTTATATGTGCATTGGTAGGTCACGAGCAGAACAGACAAACAGACAAACAGACAGACAGATAAACCACACGCATACCCTCGCAACACACCAAATCCCACACAGACACAGACACACACACACAATGTTCGTGAGTCTCCTTGCCCAAATCTGAAGCCAGCACATGCCGCACCTGCCGCCGCTTTGACTCAGTGCGTGCCTTGATGCCTCCCACCCATGCGAGGTGCTTTTTATCCTGCACTAGAGGAGATCATTGCATGGTAGTGTCCACGAGCCGGGCAGTGAAGCAGTGAAGCAGTGGTCGTGTACCGCTGCTGCAGGACTTGAAACGGACTGGAGACATTTCCTTCCTCCTTACGTGACGAGGAAACTAGTGAACGAAAGAAAAAAAAGCCTGTTCAGTTTCCCGTTGTCAGAAAGTCTCTAAAAGTTAGCCATTGAAATTCAAGGCGTGTTTTTCATACTCCAAGTTCAAGTCATAGGAAAGCTCTTGTGTGTTTCCTCTGTTAGTAAGGTAGAAATCTTGTTAATCTGTTGCTTGAAACATAAAAAAAAAAACACTCTTGAAAAACCCGTGCACTTTCAATTAGACTACAGCCTCTTGAATGTAGTGGAGACACAAGTGTTATCAATATGGTCCTTAGTCACCCTTACACACACACACACACACACACACACACACACACACACACACACACACACACACACACACACACACACACACACACACACACACACACACACACACACACACACACACACACACACACACACACACACACACACACACACATTTTTTGATGGGCCACCGTGGGAGTCTAAGCCAGCAGTCAGTCACCCATGCTTACCTTCGCGTTGCATCCATCTCACCGTAACTTTTGTGCACCCTGCCATGCGCGACCACCCTTAGTTACTGTGATGAGCCGGCCCGCGTGTGTGTGTGTGTGTGTGTGTGTGTGTGTGTGTGTGTGTGTGTGTGTGTGTGTGTGTGTGTGTGTGTGTGTGTGTGTGTTTGGAAGCTGAGGTGTCAAGCTCTTCTCTTTAAACACCTCCCCATCCGTCTCTCTCTCTCTCTCTCTCTCTCTCTCTCTCTCTCTCTCTCTCTCTCTCTCTCCTCTCTCTCTCTCTCTCTCTCTCTCTCTCTCCTTTAACTTTCATATCTCGCCTCCTTAACTTCCTCATTCTTCACTCCATTCGTCTCTATTCCTCATCCTCCTCCTCCTCCTCCTCCTCCTCCTCCTCCTCCTCCTCCTCCTCCTCCTCCTCCTCCTCCTCCTCCTCCTCCTCCTCCTCCTCCTCCTGTGCGGGTTGACAGCTTGTTCCTGTCAGCAATGTTTAGAAGTACGGTGTTTGTGCAGCTCCTCGTGTGTTTTGCTAAATGACTTGTATTGAGAGAGAGAGAGAGAGAGAGAGAGAGAGAGAGAGAGAGAGAGAGGAGAGAGAGAGAGAGAGAGAGAGAGAGAGCGTGTGTATGTATGACTGACATGTTACTCCAAAGTAGGCCGTATGGAATATCACCTCCTCCTCCTCCTCCTCCTCCTCCTCCTCCTCCTCCTCCTCCTCCTCCTCCTCCTCCTCCTCCTCCTCCCATACGTCATTCACCCTTCAGATCTTCCTTTTTCCGTCTGCAATTCTACTTGTTTGAATTGCTGCTACTGAGAGAGAAAGAGAGAGAGAGAGAGAGAGAGAGAGAGAGAGAGAGAGAGAGAGAGAGAGAGAGAGAGAGAGAGAGAGAGAGAGGTCAGTGTACACCAATAAAAACGAAACAAATACAATGTGAATACAGAGAGAGAGAGAGAGAGAGAGAGAGAGAGAGAGAGAGAGAGAGAGAGAGAGAGAGAGAGAGAGAGAGAGAGAGAGGGGGGGGGGGGGGGAGGGGGCAGCAATAAAAGATGTGCAAAACAAGACCAAACAGTAAGTAACAAAGGTGAGATTCTTAAAAGCTACACCTGTAACGGTAGGGGAATTGTTTACAGGTAATTAAACGAGGGAAGGGAAGGCGGCAGGTAAGGCGGCCAGGTGTACTGTTAGAACCCCAGACCACAGGTAAAGCTGACCCACCAACCTCACTCTTACCTGGTAAATGTGAGTCCTCGTCTGATGGAGGCGCTGAAGGAGGAGGAGGAAGAGAGAGAGAGAAAAAAATAAATAAATGAAAAAGGGGCAAAAAAAATCAGAATATTCAGTAGTAAAATGAAGAAGGAAGAATAGAAAGAAAGAAAAAATGGGGGAGAAGTGAGACAGAAGGGAAAGAAAGATAGAAGTAAATAGAAAAGTTTCAAAATTGCATAACGAAGAAGGAATGGAATTATGAAAGAGAAAAGAGTACAGAGATGCAGAAAGGAGGGAAAAAGATGAAAATAAATAGGAGGAGGAGGAGGAAAAAAATTAAGATAAAGAAAGAGGAAGTAAAAAAAGGGGAAAAAAATGAAAAAAAAAATACAACACGACAAAGAAATAGGGAATTATGTAAGAGAATAAGTTACAAATAGAGACATGAAAAGGGAAATAGAAAAGCAACCGAGGAAGATGAAGAGGAGGAGGAGAAGGTGAAAGATAACAGACTTGTGGAAAAAATGGAAGGTGATGAAAGAAGAGAACAATGGGTGATAAAGGAGAGAGAGAGAGAGAGAGAGAAGAGAGAGAGAGAGGAGAGAGAGAGAGAGAGAGAGAGAGAGAGAGAGAGAGAGAGTCCTTCAGAACGGAACTAATTATCTGGTTTTAACTGCGGATTGAGTTTGAAGTGGTGACGTAAGGAGGAGGAAGAGAAGAAGAAAAGAGGAGGAGGAAGAGGAGAAAGAAAAACAAGAACAATGAAAGAGGTAATGAAGATAAGTAGAATTAAAGTAAAGAAAACTAGATATGAAAAAAAAA